>NW_027069577.1:754093-814093 GCF_002906115.3 Quercus suber
CTTTCAGGGGCAAATGGGCAATGTTTGTCATCTCTTGTAGACATACCAGGGTGTCTTACTCAAGTTTTTGGTTCACTTGTTAATGGCCAATTCAGCATTATAGGTTCCTCTTGTTGCAAAGCCATCTCAGAGATTGAGGGAAATTGCTTGTCTAATTTGTTCCCCTCCAATCCCATCTTTGCTCCTTTGCTCAATAACTCCTGTGGTCAACCATCTAAAGGAAACGGACAAGTCTCCGGAATCACTACCGGTAAGGCCGCTTTACCGGGGATTTTACCAGGGAATCAAGACATACAGGAATGCTGGTCATCTCTTTCAGGTGTACCAGGGTGTCTTACAGATGTTATGAATTCACTCCTTAATGGCAGAGTTAACTTCTTTGGCCCTACTTGTTGTAAAGCCATCACTTTGGTCAGTGACCATTGCTTGCCTAAATTGTTCCCTTTTAACCCCGCTTTTCATTCAACAATTAAAAACGTTTGTTTAACTGGCTCTGGAGTTGGGGAACCTGCACCTTCACCACTAGGAGAAGATCAGATCACTGGGAGCGAGCTATATTTGCCAGTGAAACTGCCTTCCTAGGACTATCAGACGAGAATTTGGAAAAGACGTTGCAAAATGCTGGTCATCACTTTCAAGCATTAATCAGTGTGTGATGAGATTTATGGAACACTTCCAGAGGCGTATTTGTGTGGTCGGCCCTACTTGCTGCAAATCAATCACTGTTATTAGTCACAAGTGTTGGCCTAAGATGTTCCCACTCAACCCGCTGTTCCCTCCGTTGCTCAGGAGTAAATGCAAACTCAATTCTAGGGCAGCAAAAATACCCGAGAGAAGTTGATCATGCCTATGAATTCAGACAGGCTCATCCCTGGCTACTGTAACATTAATAATGCGTTGGCTAGTGATCGTAGGAAAATGCGGTCTTTTTTTGTTTTGGAGTTTAATTGAGACTTATGTTTCCCAGTGTGTTGATTTTAGAATTTTCAATTCATCAATAAAATTCTCGTTGGCATTTAAGCCACTGCATGCGCGTCATTCTTGTAATGAATTTAGTTCAAGTTGCATTTACTTGATTGATTTACTCTCTTTTAGAATGAGTCATGCTAAAAGGCATTGTGGCTTAATACATATGCTTAAAATATTATGCTAAGCCCATTTTTAAGAATTTATGTTTCCGTTCTAATTCATGCTACAATGTTGGGATCATCCAGTCCTAGAAAAAAATTAATGGCAATACGAAAATAGTATATCGAAATTATAACAACAACACAATATATCATTTAAAAAAAATTTAAATTATCTTGAGAAAAGAATTGGTAACTTTGGTTTCCTCTTGATTTTCTACATTTGAATTACTAAATGTTAAATACAACGAAAGAAAAGTGACCAACAAATAAAAAAATAGTTCGATGTGTGTTGGGTAACGACGTAATTTATCAAGACCTAGTTATGAGCCTTTTGACTATATAAATAAAATTTTGAAATCAAGAAAATGTGTTTATGCAGTTTAAATAATCTTTTCATGGTATTAGTATATTGGATATTCCATAAAATGTGGTTGTACAATGTCAAAATAAAAAAATGAATATAACAACATGTTTTGGTTATTTTCAATGATAATGTCTAATGTTTTAAAATAATGGACTGGAGTTAGAATTGTGGCTACCAAAAAAAGAAATCTGTTAGGACATATATGTTTTAACTTGATTAAGAACATATGTCACTTATTTATGTAGATTGGCTAATCCTTTGACAAAACGCACTCTACTTGTAATTGGGTAGTTCTAGGTGTTTTTAATACTTCAAGAAACAATGTTTCAAGGTCAAGTGTTGAAGTCATCAGGTCTGTCCAAGAAAAAGCAAGCTGAAGTGCAAAGTTTTTAAAGCGCAACACCTGCTCGATAGCTACCTCGACACCTGCTATCTGTCGAGATTTAAAATTTCAGATTTCTAATCTGATTTTCTTGGGATCCGTGAATATGTTTTTGGGCTTTCTTTTCTTCTAACCCTAAACATATAAAAGGATTATTTTAAGAGCCGTCAAGTGTGACACAAGTTGCATTAGCATTGAGCAATCTCTGTTCAAGCAAATTGTGATCAAAAGACAAAATTCTTGACCTAGTTCATCTTCCATCAAAAAGTTGCTGTGTATTTGCACCGTAGGGTTTTGTAACCAAGCATCTTCCTGCTATTCATCATAAAGGATGAACTAAAGAACTTTGCAGCCAACCATTCTTCCTAAGTTGGTGTTCTGAAGCCGCGTACTTGGATCCGCGCATTGGTTAGTCACGTACTTGGGAGCCGTGCATCAAAGGTGGGAACTGTCGCTACAGATCAAGTCCAATTGGGTATTGGGGTAAGGGTTTAACTGTAGGTTGGTAAGGTACTTGGGATTCCTTTACTTGTAACCGCTTGATTTGATAATAGTGGAGTTTCGGGAGTGGTGACCTGAAAATCACCCGGTGGGGTTTTTGCCGTTGGGGTTTTCCCCATTCGTAAACAAATCACCGTATTATTTATTTTCCGCTGCATATTTAGTTGTTGGTGATTTGTTTGTGCTTCCATAAAATTGCATGATTAATTGATTAATTAATTACTTGGTTAAATTAATTAATTAGGGTTAATCACTAGGGGTCATTCAGATTGTGACCTATCAGTCAGGGTAACAGATTCGCGCTTCACCACGGCAATCTTAAATTGCCCTGTGCCATTGAAATTTCACTTGCCTCAGTTTGAGCCGTTTGACAAACTCAAGGACCCTCAAGACCACCTCAACACCTTTAAGACGACACTAGGCCTTCAATAACCTCCTGGCAAAATACTGTGTTGTTCTTTCCCCACCACTCTCAAAGAAGCTGCAAGGGAGTGGTTCACGAAGTTACCAACATCGTCCATCAATAGCTTCGAGCAATTGAGCAATGCCTTTTTTACCCACTTCATTAGGGGACAATGCTCGAAGAGGCTAGCAGACCACTTACTCACCATTAGATAAGGGGAGAGAGAAACCCAGAAGTTGTACATGAAATGCTTTACTCGGGAGACTCTAGAGGTGGACGAAACTGACGACAAGGTGCAATTAACGACCTTTAAGGTGGAATTAAAGTATAAATAGTTTGTGGTTTCCGTCGCGAAGAATCCTTCTAAGACGATGGCAGAGATGCTCTTGAAGGCACAGAAGTACATCAACGCTGAGGACGTTTTAGCTGCCATAAAGGACGAGGAAAGGCCCGGAGACAAGGGAAGGAATGAGGACGATCATAGAGGACAAAAAAGGGAACGTTCAGATCGTTAGACTAGTGACAGGAGAAAAAGGAAAGACGAAAAAACTCCTCGAATGGTAAAATTCACTCCTTTAATTATGCCTGTTGACAAAATTTTGGTGCAGATTAAGATGAGCACTACCTCAAATGGCCAAGGCCATTACATTTGTCGCCCAATGTACGTGACAAAAAGAAGTATTGCTGGTTCCACAAGGATTATGGCCACTACACAGAGGATTGCAGGGACTTGTAAGAGCAGATAGAGGAGCTTATATGGAAAGGGAAACTACAGAAGTATGTGATAAAGAGGGAATCTGGTAGGTTCAGAGGTGACAACAAAAACCAGCTTGAATCTCCATCCAGGGACAAGGATCACATGTCCAAGCGCTTGCTAAGTGTGACCGATGAGATAAAAACGATCACAGGAGGCCCATCTACAGGTGGGTCGTTCAAATCCCTCAAGAAAGCATGCCAGAGGCAGGTGAACGATGTCCACATGCCTTCTATTAAGCAAAGATGGACAGACCATGACATGTTTTTCTCGGAAGAGGACGCTAGGGGAGCGAAGTAGCCTCATGACGACCCCCTGGTTATAATGCTCATGATAGAAGGATTCAACACCAGGAGAATCCTCGTGGACAATGGCAGCTCTATAGACATCATCTTCCTCTCTGCTTTTCAGCAGCTGAAGCTAGATCTAAGAAGACTTTTCCCATTCAACTCCCCCCTCGTCAGCTTCGGTGTAGACAGGGTGTACCCGAAGGGCATAGTGACATTGACGGTCACAGTGGGGACTCACCCGAGGCAGTTGACTCGTCAATTGGACTTCTTGATAGTAGACTGTCTTTCATCTTACAATGTGATCATCGGGAGACCCACGCTCAACCATTGGAAAGCAGCCACATCTACCTACTACTTGAAGGTAAAGTTTTTAACAGAGAATAGTGTGGGCGAGGTTAAAAGAGATCAAGTACTGGCCAGGGAATGCTACCAAGCCATGCTAGCAGCTAAAGAAAACCGTTCATGGATGATTGAAGAGAAGGAAAAGGATAAAGTAGAAGCCCTGGAGACAGTGGAGCTGATTGAAGGAGAAACAGCAAAGACGACTAGAATAGGGATGACATTGAGTCTCGAGATGAGGACGAGACTCGTACATTTTCTTAAAGAGAATCTAGATGTCTTTGCATGGAGTCACGAGAACATGCCAGGTATATCCACGAAGGTTATCCAACACAGGCTAATCGTGGACCCCGAGAAGAAGCCAGTCCAGTAGAGACAAAGTGTTTTTGCTCCCAAATGGAATTAAACAATCACGAACGAAGTTAACAAGCTCTTATTAGTAGGCTTTATTTGAGACATTTACTACCCAGATTGGCTCGCCAATGTCGTCCTGGTGAAGAAAGCAAATGGGAAATGGAGAATATGGGTGGATTTCACGGATCTGAACAAAGCCTGCCTAAAAGACAGTTTCCCTTTGCCAAGAATTGACCAGCTAGTGGATTCCACAGCAGGGCATAAACTACTGACGTTCATGGATGCATTCTTAGGGTACAATCAGTTAAAAATGGTAGAAGAAGACCAGGAGAAAACTGCCTTCATCACAAGCCAAGGACTTTATTGTTATAAGGTAATGCCCTTTGAACTGAAAAATGTAGGAGCAACCTATCAGAGGTTAGTAAATAAAATGTTCAGCAACTAGATCGGGAGAAATATGGAGGTATATGTACATGATTGCTAAGAGTAAAGAAGAGCTTGCTCATCTAGACGACCTCAAGGAAACATTTGCCACACTCAGACAGTACCAGATGAAGTTAAACCCTAGTAAGTGTGCCTTTAGAGTAGCCTTGGGGAAGTTCTTGGGATTCATGGTGTCCCAAAGGGGGATAGAGGCAAACCCAAAGAAAGTGTGAGCCATACTTGACATGACATCACCAAAGACTATCAAAGAAGTCTAGAAGCTCACAGGAAGGATAGCGGCACTTAACAAGTTCGTCTCTAAAGCAACGGACAAATGCTTACCCTTTTTCAAGACGTTGAAGCAAGCCTTTGCTTGGACCGATGAATGTGAGGCGGCATTTCAAGAACTGAAATGTTTCCTAAGCAATCAACCCCTTTTAAGTCCGTCCAAGGAAGGGGGAAACCTGTATCTGTATCTGGCAGTATCAGTCACAGCCGTGAGCGCAACCTTAATTCGAGAAGAGAAGAGGAAACATCTCCCATTTTACTACGTCAGTTAAGCTTTCCAAGAGGCAAAAGCCAAGTACCCAAGGATTGAAAAGATTGCGTTCACATTGATAGTAGTTTCGCATAAGTTGCGGCCTTATTTTTAGGCGAACCCTATCCTGGTAATGACGGACCAACCCATAAAGAAGTCCATGAACAAGCTCGAGGCAGTGGAATCCAATGGGCAATCGAGCTTAGCTAGTTCGACATCGAGTATCACCCCAGGACAACCAATAAGGTGCAGACTTTAGTGAACTTCATCACCAAGTTCACTCTTCCAAACGAGGACAGCCCCACCGATGAAGTAGAACGGTGGACGATACAGACCGATGGTTTGTTAGCCCAAAAGAGGGGAGAAGTAAGGGTCGTCATCATCACCCCATATGGAGAAATGCTTAAATATGGAGTTTAGTTAAAATTCCCAGCCACCAATAATGAAACTGAGTACGAAGGAATATTGATGGGTGTTAGGGTACTTTTATTTATTTTTATTGTTATTTTTTTACACCTAATTTTATTTGAGTACCACCTATTTATACCACTAATAAGTTATTGGATTTTCCCCAAATATTTTTCCTCTATTATTATGTTACTCACAAATGTTTCATATCTCATTATCTAAATTGGGTTATGATATAAAATATCATAAAAAAGCCCAAAAACTCATATTTTATCCAATTTTATTATCATTATTTAGCTAAGCCTAAAATCGGGCCTATGAACTCAATAAACACATCCTATTCTATTTAAAACCCAAGAATGCTTATACTTGGCAATATTTGAAAAGCCCATAATTCAAATCCATTGCAAAACAATTTTATCAATGGAATTCAAATCCATAATCAAAGCCCAATAACTTATTGTTGAATTCGTATTTTAAAAATCCAACCATTGGATCACATTTTCTATATGTTCCTAACATGCACGCCAATTTTCATGCCAATCAGATATAATTTACCATTTGGTCTTTAAACTCATCTTTTATGTGTTATTTTAAACTACAAAAACTTGAATTTAAACAATTGATTGATGACATGGCTATTAATCTTTGATTACCTTGAAATTTTGTAACCATGAAAAATATATGAAGATAATGTAATCTAACGGTATTATTAATGCTTGGCAAAAAGAAAAGTATCATGGCATAATTATTGCTTAAGTGTTACTATGGCAAAAAACCATGGCAATTGTTTTATAAAAGCTCATAGGGAGTTATCTTGAAGAATATGTTCTCACATTATAACCCATGAAACACATGGTCATCACTTGCATCACAACATTCATAAAATATATCTTCAACGCTCATGGAAAATACTCGATCCCACAAGCTTATCATTTAAATTATGATATGACTATTAGAAGCCATGAACGTTATTTATGGAATCCATCATAGTAAAGGTTATTTTCAAAGGTATTTTGAAAACTTGTCATATTGTTTCAGACATTACAATTAATTGCCCAAAAGACCCATTGCAAGTATCTAAAACAACCCAAAGAATATTTACTAATAAAAGTCCATGAGGAAGGAAAGCCCATGGCAACATATGTTGTTGATTTTGTAGGATGCACATAATTCGACCCAAGGGAACCAGCCCAGGTGAACAGGCCTATTCTAAGAGATCCTAGCAAGAAGCTGAGGACTGAAAGTAGGCAAAACAGCCTTTGTTCATCCCTGACCGAAGTACAATAAGAGAACCAAGTCCTTAAGAATGAACTAGAGGTTGTCCCATCGACTTTTGGTCACTCTCTACCTGACGTGAACAATACCCGAGGCTTGTAACATTAGCTGAAGTCTAAAAGGTGACAGAACTCCATCATCTTTTTCAAGACTGCACCTCCAGCGGAAGGGGAGTTGAAACCAAATTATTCAAACTCTAGCAAATTGATGCTATAAATGTTAAAAACATTCAAGACATGATTCATGTGTCAAGCCCATGAATCCTAAAGGGGGAAAAATTGGGAACATGTGGTTTGGAGGGCATAAAAGGACCTCCAACAGAACCCCCTGAAGTAGGCTTAGAACTTGACACCTGGCTTGGGGTGTTGAATCTTACTTCTTGGGGGTCTAAATCTCAGTTGCAGTTTTAGGATTTGCTTTCGATACACGCCCCAATTACATTGATTAAGCCCAGCCCCAGAAATCCTGACATTTAATGCAAAATCCCATAATTACGCAAAGAAGCAATGCAGCCCATAAAGCAAACCTTCTACTTCTGACCAAAAATCCTAGGAAGATTAACCCTGGTTCTCCACCTTTGATTAACCCTGCGTTTTTTGGACTAATGTTAATTAATGCTTCCCTAAAACTCCATTATAAAAGCATAAGCATCTCAGTCCAAAAACACACAGCTACTCCCTCTGAAACCCCTGGTCTATTTGCCATTTTGCTAGTAGTTTAGCTCTCTTTAGGCTCACTACTCATCCCTTTCAGCTCACATTCATCTAACCTCAGAAATTCTTTCCTTTCTTTTGCATAATCACAACCTATAAATGCCTCCCACTACTCACAAATAACCCACTACTCACAAAAAGCCTTAACCTCAGAATTAATCTCATCCCACTCACTCAAAACAGCCTATATTGTCTCATTCATGCCTTATGAACACACACTCATCAAAATCTTAGTTTAATTCTTGCTGCACTGAGCTAGGGATCTTTCTCTCCCTTCATTCCATCCTTTTTTTTTCCTCTTTTATTTGTAACAATGGAGCCTTTAATCCTTGTCTATTATTATTATGATGAAGGATATAATGTATTTGTAACAACTGAATTTTCCCTCACATTGATGTAATAATGGCTGAAAGTACTATAAATTTCCCTAACCGAGACACACAAGGACCCCAGGACTGAATATCTTCATAAATTTATTTAATCATTAACTTTTAGACTTTTAAGTGTAATTTCACCTTTACCGCTGAAGGACTGATTTGAACTATGACGCTGTAATAAGGACTAATAATATAACAAATTAACAATAATAATGTGTTTATTGGGCTTTATTGTTGTCTTCCTGTTCGAGTGCAGCCTCTATCTCTTGCTTGGGTGGACTTCCACAACACTAAAAGCCTTTGGGCTCTATTTCAAGGGCCTATCGTTGAGTTTCGCCTTGGCTATCCCATACTGTATTTGGGAACATCAAAATTTTCCCCTCGACAATGGGACTAAGGTTCAGAAAAGCACTAGGAGCAAAAAACTTGCTCCTCTAGAGTGATTCTAAGCTGGTAGTAGGAAAAATAAAGGAGGAATATGAAGCAAAGGATGAGAGAATGTGAAAATAACTTAGGCTAATGAAACATTTAACACAAGAGTTTGACTAGGTGGAATTCATGCAGATCCCAAAAAGCCAAAACATGATAGCAGATGAAATCACGAAGCTAGCCTCATCGAAAGGAAGACTAACGAGCATAGACTTAGAGATGGAAGTGCAAAAACATCCTAGCACTGAAGAAGTCTCTACATTTGCAATCCAAAGTACAAATAGCTAGATGACCCCAAACATGTCTTTCTTCCAAAATGGACACCTCCCATAAGATGTCGAGGAAGCCAGGAAGGTCAGGAAGAGAGCAGTTAGATTCACGATCTTGAATGATACCCTGTATAAGAGAGGTTTTTCAATGCCCTACTTGAAATGCGTCGGCGAGGAGGAAGCCAAATATATTCTAAAAGAGATCCATGGAGGGGTTTGCGGAGACCATGCCAGCACCAGATCCTTGGTAAGAAAAGTTATCTGAACAGGTTATTTCTAGCCTACTATGCAGGTAGACATGAGGGAGCTCGTCAAGAAGTGCGACAAGTGCCAGAGGTATGGGAATGTCCAATGCCTTCCAGCCAAGAGACTGACGACAATATCCTTCCTTTGGCCACTTGCACAATGAGGAATTGACATCGTTGGTCAGCTGCCACAAGGTAAGGGACAAGTAAAGTTTCTGCTAGTCGCTATTGATTATTTCATAATATGGGTTGAAATGGAGGCATTATCAACCATCACTGAAGTGAAAATCGAGAGCTTCATATGGAAGAACATAATTTGCAGGTTCGGGATTCCATGGATGATCATATCAGATAATGGGCAGCAGTTCGACAGTCAAGGTTTCAAGGATTTTTGCTCAAGGCTAAGGATCAAGAACCAGTTCTCATCCCCAGGACATTCACAAGCAAACGGACAAACAGAGGTGACTAATTGAACACTACTCAAGATCATCAAAGCCAAGTTGGACGAAGCTAAGGGAGTCTGGCCTGAGGAATTGCCCAATGTCTTATGGGCTTACAGAACTACAGTAAGAAGCCTAACAGGAGAAACCCCCTTCAAGCTCACTTACAGCATTGAAGCAATAATCCTGGTTGAGGTGGGAATAACCAGCATCAAATGAGAAATATTTCACGAAGAGAGCAACGATGATCAACTAAAGGTCAACCTGGACTGCTTGGATGAAGTTAAAGATGGAGCCTCTAGTAAGATGATGAAGTACCAGCAGAAGATGGCCGACTACTACAACAAGAGAGTGAGGCTCAGATGACTTGACATAGGGGACCTCGTCCTATGCAAGGTCACCCCGACAACCAAAGACCTAACCCAAGGGAAACTCGGCCCAACTTGGGAAGGACCTTACTGGGTAATCCATTATTCCAGACAAGGTAGTTATCACCTGAAGACCTTAGACAGGCGGAGGCTTCCACGACCAAGGAATATTAAGCACTTGAAGATGTACCACCAATAAATGTAATAGGTAATTGTATTCATTTTCAAAAGCAATAAAAGAACCATTTAGCCAAGGACTCATTACTAACAAACCCAGCAGCTTAAAAGCTAAAGAAATGGCTAAGTAATAAGATTCTGCATAGATGGATGTAAGTTACTGACAAAGCCAAAGGATGATAAGATCTCTTAAGAGGGTGTAAGTCATAAAAAGAAAAATGGCTAAGTAACAAGATTCTACCTAAACGGGTGTAAGTTACTAGCGAAGCCAAATGATGACAAAATCCCTTAAGAGGGTGTAAGTCATAAAAGGAAAAATGGTAAGTAACAAGATTCCGCTTAGACAGATATAAGTTACTGATGAAGCCAAAGGATGACAAAATCCCTTAAGAGGGTGTAAGTCATAAAAAGAAAATTGGATAAATAACAAAATTCTACCTAGATGGATGTAATTTATTGACGAAACCAAAGAATGGCAAAATCCCTTAAGAGGGTGTAAGTCACACAAAAAAAAAAAAAAATGGTTAACAAAATTCCGCCTAGACGGATGTAAGTTATTGACGAGGCTGATGAACAACAAAATCCCTAAAAGGGGTTTGGGTCACAGGAAATTAGCTAAGTGTCAAAATCTGCCTAGATGGAAATAAAGTGCTGACGCAGGCAAAGAATGACAAAATCCCTTAAAGGTCACAACTGAAAATTTGGCTAAGTACAAGGTATTGATATTGAAAGAGTAAATAAAGGAACAAGGCAAATAGTAATCACACAGAAACAGGAGTACAAGTAAGTAAGTATGCAATCACGAGTATAATTAAAAGCCCAAAAAACAACGGGCAGTTACCATTGTTTTCACATTAGAATTAAAGGCCCATAAACAATGAGCAAATAACATTGTTCTTAAGCTAGAATACTGTTTTGAAAGTAGAATTTAAAAATCCCAAAACACACTGGGCAACAAAAGTATAAAAAAAGAAAAAGAAAAAAGATGAACATAAGGCAGGGTCAAGTAGCAGCATCATCGTCACCATCTGGAGGAGGCATAGAAGTATCCCCAGAAGCAACATCAGCAGGAGCGGTGGATTGGGAAGCCTCATCCGCCACCATCTCCTGGTCGACCACTTCCATGTCGAGATTCTCGAGATCTACTCCAGAAGGATGTTTGACCAGATACCAACGAAGGATCTCAAAACCTTTAAAATACCAACTGAAAAGCACCGTGTTATCTCTTTAGTCTGCTGGAAAGCTTCAACAGCCTTAGTAGCAATGGTTTTGAGTTTCTCCTTGGCAACCAAAAGTTGTTTGTCCTTTTCCAGAGTTAGTTGCCATTTAGCTTTGAGGTCGTCACTCAAGGTCTTGGCCATCTCCTTTAAGGTGTTGGCCTCGTTTATGGCAATAATCAAATCTTTCTTCAACTTCGAGTTCTCCGCCTCTAAGTCCGCCACCCTGGACACCGCAGACTCGACCTTGGTCTCCTGTGTAAGATACCCTGAAAGAAGGAACCAGATCTTAGAACAATACAAAAAAAAAAAAAAAAAAAAAAAAAAAATTATACAGATACACTACATGGACGAAACCTTGGAGCTGGGGGGCTTTCAGGGGCAAATGGGCAATGTTTGTCATCTCTTGTAGACATACCAGGGTGTCTTACTCAAGTTTTTGGTTCACTTGTTAATGGCCAATTCAGCATTATAGGTTCCTCTTGTTGCAAAGCCATCTCAGAGATTGAGGGAAATTGCTTGTCTAATTTGTTCCCCTCCAATCCCATCTTTGCTCCTTTGCTCAATAACTCCTGTGGTCAACCATCTAAAGGAAACGGACAAGTCTCCGGAATCACTACCGGTAAGGCCGCTTTACCGGGGATTTTACTAGGGAATCAAGACATAAAGGAATGCTGGTCATCTCTTTCAGGTGTACCAGGGTGTCTTACAGATGTTATGAATTCACTCCTTAATGGCAGAGTTAACTTCTTTGGCCCTACTTGTTGTAAAGCCATCACTTTGGTCAGTGACCATTGCTTGCCTAAATTGTTCCCTTTTAACCCCGCTTTTCATTCAACAATTAAAAACGTTTGTTTAATTGGCTCTGGAGTTGGGGAACCTGCACCTTCACCACTAGGAGAAGATCAGATCACTGGGAGCAAGCTATATTTGCCAGTGAAACTGCCTTTCCTAGGACTATCAGACGAGAATTGGGAAAAAGACGTTGCAAAATGCTGGTCATTACTTTCAAGCATTAATCAGTGTGTTGATGAGATTTATGGAACACTTTCCAAAGGCGTATTTAGTGTGGTCGGTCCTGCTTGCTGCAAATCAATCACTGTTATTAGTCACAAGTGTTGGCCTAAGATGTTCCCACTCAACCCGCTGTTCCCTCCGTTGCTCAGGAGTAAATGCAAACTCAATTCTAGGGCAGCAAAAATACCCGAGAGAAGTTGATCATGCCTATGAATTCAGACAGGCTCATCCCTGGCTACTGTAACATTAATAATGCGTTGGCTAGTGATCGTAGGAAAATTCGGTCTTTTTTTGTTTTGGAGTTTAATTGAGACTTATGTTTCCCAGTGTGTTGATTTTAGAATTTTCAATTCATCAATAAAATTCTCGTTGGCATTTAAGCCACTGCATGCGCGTCATTCTTGTAATGAATTTAGTTCAAGTTGCATTTACTTGATTGATTTACTCTCTTTTAGAATGAGTCATGCTAAAAGGCATTGTGGCTTAATACATATGCTTAAAATATTATGCTAAGCCCATTTTTAAGAATTTATGTTTCCGTTCTAATTCATGCTACAATGTTGGGATCATCTAGTCCTAGAAAAAAATTAATGGCAATACGAAAATAGTATATCGAAATTATAACGACAACACAATATATCATTTAAAAAAACAAATTGAAATTATCTTGAGAAAAGAATTGGTAACTTTGGTTTCCTCTTGATTTTCAACATTTGAATTACTAAATGTTAAATACAACGAAAGAAAAGTGACCAACAAATAAAAAATAGTTGGATGTGTGTTGGGTAACCACGTAATTTATCAAGACCTAGTTATGAGCCTTTTGACTATATAAATAAAATTTTGAAATCAAGAAAATGTGTTTATGCAGTTTAAATAATTTTTTCATGGTATTGGTATATTGGATATTCCATAAAATGTGGTTGTACAATGTCAAAATAAAAAAATGAATATAACAACATGTTTTGGTTATTTTCAATGATAGTGTCTTATGTTTTAAAATAATGGACTGGAGTTAGAATTGTGGCTACCAAAAAAAGAAATCGAATAGTGTCTTGGCTTGACATTAAAAAACAATCATTATGGGTCGTACATCACAAATTTTCAAATATTATTATAACTATATATGTAAAAAAAAAAAATGTAGGAAAAAAGAAGAAGATGAATATTGTGTCCTATGAATTGTGAGTTGAATTTTTTTTTTTTGTAATACAATATGCATATAGAGTGTTACGAACCACAAATAGTCCGCCAAGGACCAAAAACCCTCATTTCCCTCAAAAAACAATTAGTATGTGTAGTTTTTCAGTAAAAACAAAACATAAGTATTAATAATTTAAAAAAAAAAAGTTTTCTGTTTATATATAAATATATGTTTTTATTAGGACGTCAAATAAATTTAATTCCTATATATAAAACTATATTTTTTAGGCATTTCGTCTTTATTATAAATTTTGATGTTATTTTGATACATTTAAAGAGGTTTACAATCCCATAAGTAATAAGTAGTATATACCAAGTATTTAAATTAAATGAACATTAACAAATTCTTTAGTGATGCATCATTCAGTTTTTTTTTTTTTTTTTTGGTGCGCAAATGCTACTAATTAAAGATAAATTTAAAATATAAGTTAATACCATTATTATTGGAAGAACGTCAAGTTACACCCAGTGCGGCTTTAGACTGGTTCTCAACCTCATGTTTCAAAATATTCCATTGCCTTTCATATGTGTCATTTTAATCACATAAGATCACAATGTTAAGGATTAAAATGACACATTTAAAATAATAATAAAAATGATACATTTAAAAGAACAAAGTGAAACTTTACAAACTACTCATATATCTTCATATTGAAAGTTGAATTTTGAAAATCTAATCTTTGGATTGCATGTTCTTATTATATTCTTCATGCTTGCAAAATTTCAAAAAAATCAACGATCAATTGTTATATCATCAAACAAATGTTAAAATTTCAAGTTTTTGTGATTTAAAATTGTGTATAAAAAATAAGTTTATTAATCAAATAGTAAATAACATCTGATTTGAATGAAATTTGATATACATGATTTGATATGCAGAATATATGAAAAGTCTGAAAAGTTTATTTCCAAACTAGTTGGGAGGGAAATTGTATTCCATTTAAAAGGACTGAGCAGCAAAGTAATAACTTTACCCAAGTTAATAAACGAAATTAGTGATACTACTGAGGGGACCAAACATTAAATTGAAAACTTTACGGGGACCCGGTTACTAATTACGCCATCTATAAAGATCAAGAAAAACCTAACGATAGTGTCTCTTATTCCAAATACTATCACAGCTCCCGATTCCAAGCGCAGACAGGACGAGAAAACTGAAATATCACTTTTGCTGCTAGGGTTTCTCTTTCTCCTTCGTATTTTTCCTCAGGTTCAAATCTCTCTCTCTCTCTCTCTCTCTCTCTCTCTCTGTGTTTGTGTTTCTGTTTATACATCTTGCTTATTTTCTTCTTCTTTTCCGTTCTTTTAGACCTAAATTTTGTCAAGAACAATATTTTGGGGAAAAACAATTTTCTTCGTCAAAACCTAGGGTTTTTTGGGGAAATTTTTGCGTTTGACAAACAGTGTAGTATTTATTTATTTTGATTTTCGCATCGTACTCCCGTCGATTTGAGGGAAATAAGCCCTAATTTTTATTGCTGAACCTTAATGAAATTAACTTTTAGGGTTGGTTTTGGAGAGTCTTAAAAATCAAGTTGGGAAAAAGTTTAACTATATCTAGAAAAAGTAAAGCTCTGAATAAACTGGTAGGTTAACAGATTTCTGTTACTGGGTTTTCTTTAATTTCTTGTAAATTGAGTATTATATCTACTGGGTATGAACAATGTTCGTTGGGAATGGAGTTTCGAACTGTTTGATCAGGAACCATATTATATTGATGGGTTTGTGTTCTAGTTTTCTATTTTAATATATGGTTGTTACTTGAATGTGGCCTTTCAAGTTATTTTAACCATCTTCTTTGAATTAATTTTTTTTTTTTTTTTGTCATTTTAGGCTTCGCTTTTTTGTGTTAATTTTACTATAGTCTTGACGCTGGTTGTGGTTTTTGCGCTATTGTTCTTCAGTGGAGTAGTGTATATGGTTGCATTTTAAGTTTTTAGTTTGTTTGATGCGGTCAAATATTACTGCTACGTTGGTAATATACTTTTTACAAGGAAAAAGTATGCTGGTTTTTTGGTTATAGCTGGCGGAAATTGTTGACACATCTAGTTTTTGATTACAATGCGCTTGTGAGCTGTAAATTAATTGATTTAACTCCCTTTCTTTGTGATTGACAGTTCTCATTGGAAAAATGACTCGCATATATGTGGGAAACTTGGACCCACGGGTTAACGAGAGGGATCTTGAAGATGCATTTCGTGATTTTGGAGTTATAGAAAGGTAGCATGGTTTTGAACATTCACCTTTTATATCATTTGCTCTCAATTTTTTTGGAAATGTTACTAATTACCGCTTACTCCTGTTTACTCTGAAGGTTTGTTTGTTAATAATACAGTTTCTCTGCAGCTTTGTTTTATTGAATACTTCTTTAATTCCTTCTTTCATCATGCTTTTTACCTTGAGTTCAAAATGGTATTTGACTATAGAATATCATATAAATCAACATCATTGGGTATGATAGATTCAAGCAACTCATTCTATTAGATTACTTTAGCTGTGCTTTGTTTGGGCCCAGTTCAGTAGTTAGCCATGCTTTTGCTTCTTAAGTTAAAGTAACTCTCTTTTTTTTTTTTTTTCTTTTAATACTGAAATTACTGCTTCCATATGAGAACACTGATTATCAATCTTTAAAATTTTTAGTTTCTTCTTGTTGCTTTGATAAAGCATGTGACAGTGAATCAATAAAGAAGATAGCTGTTCTAATAAAGGAATACATTCTATGTATATTGTTGTTTTGAAGTTGCTATGATAGCAATTAATTGTTTCTTCTATTTTACTCTCAAATTATCAATTTTCTGTGCAGTGTTTGGGTTGCACGCAGACCACCAGGTTATGCTTTTATTGACTTTGAGGATCGTAGGGATGCAGAGGATGCAATCCGTGAAATAGATGGTATGTGTGAAAGGTTCTCAAGTTTTTACAATATCTTTCTTGTATTTTATGCCTGTTTTTATTCTTTCTAACAGATTGTCCCTCTTGGAAAATTTTTGTTTGCAAGCAATTCCTTTTTGGTTAGTGACTTTTTTGGTCTTTAGTTTGCCTCAGCTCTGTGATGGGAGGCCTCTGGCTGTGAAAATGGTCCTTTTCTTCTTCTACTGCTTCAATTTTTTGTTTGAGCCGGCATGCTTCACTGGGCCTTTTAACTGTCCCTTAAATTATTGGACAAATAAAATTTGGTGGTAAAGAGAGATAAGTATTTATCAGTGGAATTCAATGGCATCAGAGGGTGTTGGTGATGAGATGAACATCTTTTGCATACCGGGTCTTCTCTTTTGAGATGTTTGCAATTAGGTTCAACATGGGAGCATTTGGACTAATCTGTGCCTTAGTAGACTGAAATATGATCCAGCAACCTTAGAAATATGAGTGTTATAACCAAATTATCTTATTTACCTGAAATGAAAAATTGTAAACTGAATTCATTTTAACCATTATAATTTGTATGGCTAATTTTCATGAATGAACATGCCATATATATATATTAATGCATTTTTAAAAGTGCTTTCTAATGCTAATACATTTTCTCTCTACAATGCCTCTTGGAGTGCCTGTGTTTTGTTGCTCTTTACTCTCTCTCTCTCTCTCTCTCTCTCTCTCTTTCTCTCTCTCTCTCTCTATATATATATATATATTGTATTTCTGGGTAGCTTCTCTAGTTCAGTAAACTAAGAATTGTTCAAGAGTCTGCAAGTGTTTACCAGCAGGGAATGTTCTATGCCCTTCTGAACAATGTTTTTCTCTACTCGATCTTGAGTGTGCTTCAATTTAGTTTGCTTTTCTACTTGCTTTTGGTGCCACCTTCTCTTCAGGTAGTTGATACTGTCTGTAGTTTGTTTAGAGAATTTTTTAACTCTTCAGAGATGCATCTTTTCTCTAGCACCATGCCTAATTTATAGAACTTCTGTCATAACTAGTTATTCCTGTTTCTGGAACAGGCAAGAATGGCTGGAGAGTGGAGCTTTCTCACAACTCTAGAGGTGGGGGTGGTGGTCGTGGAGGGGGTCGTGGTCGCTCTGGAGGTTCTGATTTGAAGTGCTATGAGTGTGGTGAGGCTGGTCACTTTGCTCGTGAATGCCGTCTGCGTGGTGGTTCAGGAAGACGTCGTAGCCGCAGCCCCCCACGGTACCGGAGGAGCCCAAGTTATGGTCGAAGGTAAGATAGTGTCTAATATTCTTTTTTAAACTAGTGTCATTTAATTTTCCTCATTCAGTTTCAATAAATTGATGTTGACATCTTGTGTGGGACTACAAGATGGTAGATATGAAGATCTTTTTGAATATATGTTTAATTGAATGTACTCTATTGTCTACTGCCTTTTGACACTTACTATGTACCAGGAGCTACAGTCCCCGTGGACGGGCCTCCCCAAGACGCCGCAGTTTGACACCTCGTGGGCGTAGTAGTTACAGCAGGTCACCACCACCATACCGTGCACGTGAGGAATTGCCATATGCTAATGGGTGAGGTTACTTTCACATGGACACAGAAGTGCACATATGCAGACACATTTTGATGAGACGTCAGTTTAGAGTTCACTTGTGATTAATTTACTAATCTTCATATCTGCTGTAACTTTATGCAGAAATGGTCTGAGGGATCGACGCCGAAGCCGAAGCTGAGCATTTCAGGCTTGGTCACTTGCTTTGTAAGAGGACTGTGGGATTGAATATTGTTTAGTGTGCTTGGACTTCAGTACTGTTTAAATCGGGCGACGCCCTCAGCTTCTACTCTTGAATTGGATAAGTTCCTTTCTTTCTTTAATTGAGTTGGATTTTCTTTTTCTACCTAATTCAGAATATGTAGTTACATTATAGGAGGAGATCTTAAGCATTATAATTTTATTAAGGACAGTTAAATGAGAGCGTTGCTAAAAACCTATGCTTTTGTTTTTGGTGTGTTGAGGTGTCATCTGGTTCTGCTTCATTGTTGATGTGCTTCTGCACTCCCCTGGATTTCGTTCTTCATTGCCCAGATCTGGGATCTTCAATTTTGAATGGTTGTTGGTCCCAGCCTGCTACTTCTGTAGACTGCTACTTCTGTAGATGCTTCTATTTGATTGAATCTCTCCAGTTGTGATGCGCCTCCCTCTCTTGTGGCATTTCTTTTATTTAACTTGAAAGGATTGAGGAGCTGCGTCAAACACTTCTGGCAGGTATTTATATCTGTTCTACAGAAGTTGGGTTTTTGGGGTTCTCCTTTAACAAGTGGGTTTATTTTCGTTCATGGTTGAAATTGGATTTTACTTAAAAAGATAGATTTAGGTGTAAGGTCAATAGGAAGGCTTTTTATTTTTATTTTTGTTGTTTGTTTAAAAAAGGTCTTGGACTTAAAATAAAATTTTAAATTTGCAAGGGATAATCTTGAATCTCGGAAATGTATTGGGTTGCGAATGGTTCTAAAAGTTCCATCTTAGTCTTGGCATTTAAATGAATCTTACTTTTCCTTTATGGGGTGGGAATGGATTTGACATTAGCCCTTTAAGTTTCTTAATATTACTCCATATGTGCATTCTTTAATTTCCTTCTCGTCTTTTACTTTTCTTTCTCCTTCATATCTTTTGGGTCATGGGTTTCTCGTGCTGTGGTTTTGTGACCTTGGCTAAAGTATGTGGTGACCTCAGCTATGAATATGGTGTTGGTAGAAGATCAGGAGTTCCTCCAATTGAAGAGGATCTGTGGCAGTTGGTGTTAATGCTAAGCTCCCTAAATTTGCTTGGCCTTTAGTGCTAAAGCCGCTTCCTCTTTAGTGCTAAAGTGGCTCCCTTAGTTGGCTTCGTTTTTGCTGGACAATTAATCTTCCAAAATGCTCGGCAATCGAATGACTTGTGTAGTTTACTGCGTCATTAACAAGTTCTGGTCTAATGGGATAATTGGTCAACATGCATTACACCAATAAGCAGTGCAGCACCCATGATTTGGTTTGCCCTTTAGTGCTAAACTGGCTCCCTTAGTTGGTGTGGTTTTTGCTGGATGAATAATCTTCCAATATGTGCGGCACTTGAATGATTTTTGTAGTTCACTGCAATGTTATAACTAGTTGTGCTCTAATGGGATATAATTGCTCTACATGCATTACATCAATAAACAGTGCAGAACTCATCCGTAGGAAAGGTATTGTTAAGCCCCCGATTGCAAAGGAAAAATGATTTTCTCTTTCTTTTGACCTCAACACTGGAGATTTTTTTGGTTGTGGGATGTCACCTGCTGCAAGTAGACTTCATTGTGGAGACTTCTTTGACGTCAACACTGGGTTACTTGGTTTGCATGAATCTGTTGATAGTGTTTTTTATTTCAATATTCTACCATATGTTCATCTAGAGAAGGATCGGGGACTTTTCAACAATTCACTGCCTGTGCCAAATGTTACAGAGATATCATCTTAATTTGGTGAGGTAGTGACCTGAATCAAATTCTTTTATGATGTATATCTTAGTGTCATAAGACATGGATACAACACAAGCAGTCATGTTGAAAATGTATCTTGTGTGATCTTTTTATATAAATTCTAATAGAGGCACGATAAAGGATGCCTAGCCTTTATAAAATTCCTGCTATTACCAAGTGTTCGGCTATGTCATTTTAATTTGTTGATGCATTCATTTGAATTCATGCAAATCGATGATAAGTCAGTATTCCTTCCTAATTAGTCGTTGATTTGAGGACCCCTCGTTTTTAGACCAAAAGTAAGCATAGCAACATCATCATTAAACAAAATGTGTTGCTACAGTAGCTAGCTTACCTTTGGCCAGAGAGATTTGCTTTTATATTTTTAAGGTAAACGGAATATGATCATTTATTGTTTCCAATGGCTGTGACGTGCAGTGTGTACGATAGTCAGTAATTAACAATGAGGAAATCTTCCTCGGATTTAACCTAGATCAATTTCGTTCCAGATTACCTAGATCAATCACATTCTAGATTTAACGCTTTTGGTTTTTTCAATGAAGACTTTCAAAAGAATCTTACTAAATGAGTAATGATCGTATGTTGTTGAAGTAACGAGGGTCTGTTGGGGAAAACTTTTCATGTCGAGGAAAGGATGACATGCATCTAATATATGTTTCCTCTCACACTAACGAGACTCACACAGCCTGTAACATTGCGTGCTGGGCTACTTATAGTAAGTGAGATGGACCTTAGATGTCTTTTCTTTGCCTAATTGGGTATTCTCCACGGGTCCTAGAGATGGTTTCGGGCCCTTTCCCCCTTCTTTCTAAGTTATATTATCTTTATTTAAAGGATTTACACCTTGTGAGAGATTGCACTGTTTCATGCTCTAGGATGGTATATGTACCTAAACAAGTCAATTCTGTGAGTGTTTTTCAGTATATCGACTTTATGAACTTGGCTATTGCTGAGATCCTTCTGTGGGAAGGTATTGTCAGTCAAGTGAGTTTTCAAACTTTAATTATTAGATGTTTTAAACAAATCTTTTTATGCTTTGGCTGACAATGGGGGACTCTATTACAGCACCAAAAAATATTGGTTTGAAATAATGTTTACCTATGAAATGTGGTGCAAAGAAAATGCGAGTAGCTATCTGGGCTCAGCGTCAGCACCCACTTTTTGTGGTAACAATAGAATTAACTCATCGCATCCTATGGCACTATGTAGAAATTGACATGAAGAGTATTTTTCCATTCATATAAAAAAGTCACTTGTATTGGTCTACTAGTCTTATCATAATTTTCCACCATATTTCCTCCGTCGTGAATTGAACTCATTTGATTAGAATGTTTCATTCTCTTTCCTTTTCTTCTCAGTGTTTCTGCATGTTTGTTTTGATTACAACATAATGTTTTTATTATAATCTTTTAAACAATTTGTGGTGGTTCATGGTTGACCCAGTCAACAGTGGTGGTAACCAAGTGAAAGTCCGATCTATTTTATTTTATTTTATTTTTATTTTTATTATTTTATTTTATGTCTTATTTCTTGGACCATGTTCTGTAGTTTCACTTTCACCACATTTTCTGTGAGATCGGCACTTAGGTTCAAATTCTATTCCCCCACCTATTATAATAATAATAAAAAGTAAATAACAAAACTAATATATATATATATATATATATTTTTTTTTTTGCATTTAGGGAAATATAAAAATAAAATTAGTGATGGCCAACATACCCTTAATTCGATCTTCTAAGGTGAGTTTACCAAAAAATCTTCTAAGGTGATGGCAAAGAACTTCCATAAAAGTATAAATTAGTGTAAGTAGTGTGCATCAAATCCGACTAAACAAAACCAATCAACCCAATTTAGCATGATGTCTTGATTTGGTTATTTGTGTGTTGGAATTGTTTTTTGAACCTTGTGTTAAATTTGGTTAGGATTTATAGTTTTTTCAACATATTTAGCTCAATTAGACCTAACATATATATAAGTATATTATACCATTCTGATAAAGTTTTTTTCCTAAACTAGTTTTAAAGAATCCCCTTTAACCCAAAATGTGATAATTTGTAAGACAATTTATGTGTATCAATTAAACAAGTCACATCACTCGTTTAAAAAGTCATTTGACTAAAAGTAAGTGGGCAATTCTTTCAAGTGCTGAATAGTGGATTAAAGGAAAATTCCACTAAGCATGTTTGAAGGTAAACCTTTTCCTTATTATCCTTATTTTAACCTTATTTTAGTTTGATTTTTCTTGATATTTTCAAAATTAGGTTTCAATAAATTTGAAAATTTGTTAGGATTATAGTAAAAATTAAATTAAAAAAAAAAAAAAAAAAAAAAAAAAAAAAAACTTTTACCAAGACATGAAACATAAGTACGATCATCAGCCCGACCTAATGGTTGAGTTAGGTTTTACAGACGATGGATTGAATTGACAATCCTCAATACGACAAAGCTGCATTCAATTCAACCCAAGATTCACACTCCAACATAAAGTGTTTTGCATGATGCCCATACGCTTACTTTGGAAGTCATAGAAAGGTAGGATCAGCAGGTCTTTGATTGGAAGAAATTCCTCTGTGTCACCAAACATATCCAAATGTACACTCTTTTTCTGATTGAAATAAATGCTGCCGTTTAATTCCAGCAAAAAACATAAAAATGCTGTCTTTTGAGACATCAAAACAACTAAAATAATGCATGAATAGCTACCTATCCTATTCTCTATATTCTGTTGCGTGTAATAATAAACGTGTTGAAACTACTCCGGCTCTGTCCTAGGTTTAAAGGTTTAACCTACTACAACTGTAGAATATATTACTATTATGGAATAAATGGTATCTCTCTCATTTATTAAAAACGTAAATTATAGTCTTACTAATTAGTTCTTACTTCATTTAAGATTTAACTTGGCCAATGTGTTATTATCAGTTTGTCACACTGCAATCCTTGGCCATTAAGGTATCGGCTGGGCACGGAATTGCCGTTTCTCTATTTCACATTGATAGTCGATTGTTAGTTACTTGTCAGTCACTATTAAAGCTTTTAATTTACTGGTCAGCAAACTTCTATTGGTTAATTAACTTTATATTTATGGTTTAGAATATAATAATTATTTAAAAATATAATAAAATTGGGACCGCCATTTCATTTGTAATTTTCCTGCTTTTTATTTAAGGGTCATGTTAATAGATGCCTTTAAAACAATTGTTAATAAACCATATTAGAAAAATTTTGATACAATTTTTATGAGAAATATAAAAAATGTCAATAACACATTAGTTATCTCAATAAAATGTTTCTAAAAATAGCTCTTTAAGAGCATTAGTTAACATTTCTCTTCATTTAAACATGGTATTAAGAACCTTTTAAGCAAGTGACTATTTCCTGTGTAATTCCATTGAGAATCCTTGCTCTTCTTCTTCTTCTTTTTTTTTTTTTTTTTTTTTTTTTTGCATTCATTCACAAATCTCTCTCTCTCTCTCTCTCTCTCTCTCATGTATATTAAAATAGAAGGCAAGCCTAAGTTCCTAACATATGCAAAACGTCATTTTTGTGTGTACACTGGTTAATCGATCTATTTCAATTATTATCATCATTTAGTGACATGTATTTGTCAATAATATGCATTAATGCTTTGGCCCTACGTGGAAATGAGTAAGGCAAGGACCAAGGTTTTGACTTTGATCATTAAAGTGGAATGAGGATTTATCATTTATCTATAGAGATTAGAGATATACAGCTCTACTCCTCTATAGGATCTCAGGGCCATCATTGCCAATACACAGCTCTTGCTCCCCCGTTTCTTTGGTTTTAAATTTAATTTTTTACCAAAATCTTCGAATGGCCTGTCTCATTTTCTTGCCTATTGGGCTTCTTTTTGTTCAATTTGGAGACTTCAACCCATTTCATCTATCTCTTTTTGGACATTTTTAGTCAAGACGTTGATAGACAAGTTTCCATTTGTTATTTGTGCCCTCTTTTGAGTCTTTTTAATAAAAATATCATCTTACCTATTAAAAAAAAAAAGAAAAAAAAAAAAGAAAAGATTAGAGACAAACCAATCAAGGGACTACGCTTGTGACCAAAAAAAGAAGTAATTATCTAGCAAGTAGCAAGTCAATTTGTCGAAAAACGTTGGCACATGAATCATGTATACTCAAAATTGTTGCAACATACTGTTTCGGACATGACAGTGAGCCTAAATTTATTTTTGGATCTACTATAACCTGTGCTGTGAACCATGTCTGCTCAGCTGTGGTGTGGATCCTACATAAGTTTGACCCGGAGTCTGCGCCAAAAATGAGATCTTGCTTGCCTCCTTAACCAATCTCCAAAACGAAAAAAGAAATATATTTTATGAAAGAGATTCTAAATTTCTAATATGAAATCCTAAATCAAAGCGTAAAATCTGCTATAAAAAAATGTCTCTTATTACATTTCCTTTTCTTCTTCTCTTTCACTAGGGACACTGCCAGTCTTCCATAAAAATTCATGGTCTGCACGTCTCTCTCTCTCTCTCTCTCTCTCTCTCATACGTTTTTTAATTGAATATAAAAAAATATATATATATATATATATATTATATATATTAAACAATACTTATTTAGATAAAATTAAAAATTTTTTGCTCATAAATAATACCAGAAGTGTATAAAAATTCATAAATAATAAAAAAAAAACAAAAAAAAAACTGTAATAAGCTAAAGTTTCATCACTTCCCAGCACACGCTAAGAAAAACTATATGAGCTATCAAGGGAAAAAAAAAAAAAAAGACAAAGCTATATGAGCTGGGTTTCCTAGCTTTAATTACTGTTGGTTTTCTTCTTGGGCTTCAAAGAAAGTCAACGACGTTAAAAATTTTAAACCTATACATACAGTGTTTCACCTAAGTTTGAGCCTTCAATCAGGCCTCTTCCTCTCTCTCTCTCTCTGTGAAATTCTACTCTAAATTTTGTTTGTACAATACAAAGGTTTTCAAATTTTGGGTGCAGTTGAGCCTTTTTCTTGGAAGTTTTAATCAAGATCCATATTTTTATAATAGAAAGAGAATTGAGAAGCATTATAAAGTTTGTTCCAGGAAAAAAATGGGATACTTAGAAAAATGTTGTTTTGGTAGAACTCATGCACTCCATGTTTTTTTTCTCTTCATTGTATTTTAGTTCATGTATGTGACCGAACAAAATACAAGCATGGAGCTAAAGAAAGTGAGGTAATTCTCTGCTATGTCCTCTGTTTGACTGTTTCTCTTATTCCCATTTCATTCTTAATGTAATTTGCTTAATGGGTTTTCAATTCCACAGGTTTTACAACGATGAAAAACAAAATCTACGATCTCCATGGGAAAAAAATGACACCCGGAAACATTTAGAAAAGCCTTTGCCAGTGTACAATGTCTCTGCAGCTTTGTTGAAACCAGAAGGTGGTGGTGTTGGTGTTGGCGATTTTAAAAACCAAAGTACTAATACAACTTCCACGTTTGGAAAGCTTAAGGTTTCCCCAGAGAATCATAAGCAATGGCATAGGCGAATTCTTGATCCTGGAAGTGATGTTGTCCTGCAATGGAACAGGATTTTCCTCTTTTTTTGTTTGGTAGCACTCTTTGTTGATCCACTTTTTTTCTACGTTCCAATGGTAGTGAACAATGCCAGTACTTTGTGTATGACAACTGATTTGAGACTGGGGATTGTGATAACGTGTTTTAGGACAATTGCTGATATATTTTACATGTTACATATAGTCATAAAGTCCCGGACAGCTTTTGTATCACCAAGTTCAAGAGTGTTTGGGAGGGGTGAGCTTGTCATGGATCCAAAGATGATTTTGAGGCGGTATTTAAGATCGGATTTCTTGGTAGATCTCATAGCTGCACTGCCTCTTCCTCAGGTACTGCAATTTGGTTTCCCTGTGATTCATGTGCCAACTGATTCTATGGTTTTGTAGGGGTTCAAAACAGGGAAAAAGAAAAACCAAAACAAATCTATCGTTTATTGAGGTTTATTTAGAATTTGGTTACTGAATTATAGTTAAGCAGATTGTAAAAGAAAATTATGTTTATCTCTTTATGTAATTGCGAAGTGATTCTACTAACAGAATGCAAAATTTCAAACATTATGTTACTAATTTGGATTGAAGTGGCTTTTTAACATTCCAAAATTTTTGTTCGCTGCTCAGGTTTGCTGTAGAATATGTTAGATGCATTGCGAAAAAAGTGATAAATTGGATTGCTATGGAAATCCTATAAGTTTACACAATAACCATGTGAAAACATGTATATTCTTAATTCTTGGAAACTTTCTTTTTGCTTTGCAGATTTTGATATGGTTCATTCTACCGGCAATTAAATCCTCACAAGCTCATAGTACTGACAATACCCTTGTACTGATTGTTCTGCTCCAATATATTCCCAGACTATATCTCATTTTCCCATTAAGTTCTCAGATTATCAAAGCCACTGGTGTCGTCACAAAAACTGCGTGGGCTGGGGCTGCATATAATCTCCTACTCTACATGTTAGCTAGTCATGTATGTAACTTTTCTCTGCTTATATTTGATAACCCAACATCCTATATCTTCTCAAGTATTCTGCAAAGATTTGACTTCTGTTCTTGTAGGTCTTAGGGGCATCATGGTATTTGCTGTCCATTGAACGGTATGCAACTTGCTGGAAATCTGAATGCAGAATGGAAGATAGCCCTATAAAATGTGTCCCTCGTTACTTGTCATGTGATACTTTGGATGACGATGATCGCAACAAATGGGAAAACAGCACTGCTGTGTTTAATAACTGCAATCCAAATAATTCTACCAGTTTCAATTATGGCCTATTTGCAAATGCCATGACAAATAATGTTGTCTCCTCAGTGTTTGTTGAGAAGTATTTCTATTGTCTGTGGTGGGGCTTACAGAACTTGAGGTATAATTCATGAACATGCTATGCTAATCATATTCACCACTTTTATTTCCAATTTAAAGGATGTTATGATACATGAGTGCCTCTGTAATCATCTGTGTTGACAGTTGAAGTTGATATTTATAACTCCTTATACTTAAGGGGAGGGCCTAATCAATTTGATCTTATTATATATACTATTCGTGAAATTTCAACTTCATTTTTTCCTCCCTCTTTTAATTGCATGTTTCTTCTTCTTCTTCTTCATCTTTTTCTCTTTTTTAATTGAGTTGCCACCTGATACCAAAGGGGAAGAGTTGCCAACCAATGCATAGAGAAAAATAAATGACATGTTTAAACTAATACTTTACCTCATTGTCACACGTCTCAGGCAAACTGAAAAACTCCTGTATCAAATCTTCCAACTCATGGATTTTTTGATCGACTAGTGGACTTTTTGCTAAAAATGTGAAGTATCTTGCACAAATAGTAGGTTTTTGCTTTGTTTCTGGATCTTATCTGTGCTTTAGATTGTCTATTACTTGAAAGTCTGCATTGGCAGCATAGTATGGTACTTAATGATATAAACTAATACTTACAACCAGCTTATAATGCTTATTTAGTGAAAAAAAAAAAATCACTACTTTATTCGAGTGGCTAATAGAAACAGGTGCCTTAAATGGCTTGTTCATTCAGAATTTTGATGTCTCTCTTTTGCTTCCTATATTTTTCAGTTCTTATGGCCAGAATTTAATGACAAGCACATTTATAGGGGAAACTTCTTTTGCCATACTCATTGCAATAATGGGACTGGTGTTGTTTGCCCATTTGATTGGAAATATGCAGGTATTCTTACACTGTTATTTACTGCAATTATCCTCTGTAACTGTTATGTTCATAATCAAAATTCAATTATTTTCCATAATAAAATTAATTTCTCTTTTTCTATTGGGTTGATACTTCTAAATGATTCATTGGACCTTTAAGAATAAGATTTTTATTTTTCCAAGGCCTCAATTTTCATTCCGATTGACTCCTAAATTCTGAGAACCTTTGCTTTCTTATGTCTTCTGCATTCATCAGTAGCCGAAGAGTAGAAAGCCGATCATTTGCTATCTTTGATAGTATGTAGAAGGAAACATATCTTTATAATCTCTATACTTGATAGGCTCTTTTAAGGTCCTTGAAAAGTACACTGTAGTGTAAACCTTTTTCAGCACTTCTGTGCAAAGTAATTCTTGGAGATGTCCTGGACATTCATAGAGGTATATTGGAATTCATTAGGGTGATGGTTTTGGAACTTAGAATTCCATTTGTTTACTAGTCTTGAACATCTCACTTATTAAAATTATAGTTAGTTTTAGTTCTCTTGTGTTGCAATAGATTCACATCAATCCCTTTAGATGTTATTTCTCAAGCACTGAGAAAAGTATATTTTATAGCTCATTTTCCAGACTTTCAATTTGTTGTAGACCTATCTGCAATCTATCACTGTGAGGCTTGAGGAGTGGAGGCTCAAGCGACGAGACACTGAGGCGTGGATGAGACATCGCCAACTCCCTCAGGATCTGCAAGAACGTGTCAGGCGATTTGTGCAGTACAAGTGGCTTGCAACTCGAGGAGTTGATGAAGAGTCAATCTTACGTGCCTTACCTCCAGATCTCCGTCGAGATATCCAACGCCACCTATGCTTGGACCTTGTTCGACGTGTAAGTTCTTGTACTAGATTATTTTACTTATGCTAAAATCAGCAAGCGACATGATTTGTCAAGGCAGATTCCATCCTTTGATAATGTATGTCACATATTTATGTAGTTAAACCCAGTAGCTGCGACTAATTATGTGCTCTTATCCTATGGATGGGTGTACTTTAAGATCTTTAAGAAGATTGATTATTCAAAACAAGCAATACAAACTTCCTTATACTGTGGACTTTTCTACCATTCTCTGCAGTAAAGAATGCATGAGTAGTTGATCTAGTTATGCATATCTTTCCCCTCCAAAATCAAGCATTTGCGTGTTGGGTGTGAGGATTATTGCTTAGTAAAAATTTTGTGCCAGTGCCCAAATCTTATGATCCTGCTGGTAGATATAAATGTAAACACTGGTATCATGTAGCTTATAACTTCATTGCCTATCCCATTTGTTAATTAAGGCCATGTCTTCAGGAGGGAATACTAGAAGCTGCTATTATTAATGTACCCAAGTGTGCATTGTGTTTGAACAGAACCTGGTATTTTGGTAGTACTCTTGTAGATACACCATGTAAATCAGCTTTTATGGAATACAAACTAAGAATTCTATTTTCCTTAGGAAGTAGGTACTGGATTTAACAGTTCAATGTTGGTTCCTGATTGCTATAAACCCTATCAATGCTTTGAGAAAGTCAAAGAGAAATTCTTCCACTTCCAGTTCATTCAGATTTAAAGAGAAATGCTTCTTATTCCCAACATTTGAAAACCATCCAACAAATTGAAGCAGTAATCTTTTTTTTTTTTTCCTTACATCAATAGTGTAGTTGAGCTTGTCTGTTTTTTCCAATTGCAGGTACCCTTTTTCTCACAGATGGATGATCAACTACTTGATGCTATTTGTGAGCGGTTGGTGTCATCCTTAAGCACTCAGGGCACCTGCATTGTTCGTGAAGGTGACCCTGTGACAGAGATGCTTTTTATAATCCGAGGGAGGCTAGAGAGCTCAACTACAAATGGAGGCCGGACAGGTTTCTTCAACTCAATTACTTTGAGACAAGGTGATTTTTGTGGGGAAGAGCTGCTTGCATGGGCATTGCTTCCAAAATCTACTGTCAACTTGCCTTCTTCTACAAGAACAGTTAGAGCCATTGTTGAAGTGGAAGCCTTTGCACTGCGAGCAGAAGATCTGAAATTTGTTGCCAATCAGTTTAGACGTCTCCATAGTAAGAAGTTACAGCATACTTTCCGATTTTATTCTCACCACTGGAGGACATGGGCTGCCTGCTTCATTCAGGTTGCTTGGCGTCGACACAAGAAGAGGATGACTGCAAAGAGCCTTAGCATGAAAGAGTCATTCTCATATAGTCTTGATGAGCAAGTAGCTAATGAAACAGAACAAGGTAAGGAAGAGCATTCTACATCATCTTCAACTAGTTTGCAAGCAAAGCAGAACCTAGGTGTCACAATATTGGCTTCAAGGTTTGCTGCAAACACACGGAGAGGAGCTCAGAAAATCAAGGATGTTGGATTGCCTAAGTTGCAAAAGCCTGAAGAGCCAGACTTCTCAATCGAACCAGAGGATGACTAGTTCAATTGTGTTAAATTAAATTTTATGAGGGCCAATGGTTATCATTGTCAAGGGTGAAGAAGATAACAAAGCTTCAAAAAAATCATCCAAAGGAAATTAAATTCTTCATATGGTAGGATAGGTTTAACACTCAGGTGTGATGTGTGATTGCATAAACTATATGCTAAATTGGTATTGCCCTTCCAAAAGCTGTATCAAACATGTATGATATATACTTTAGCATGTACTTATATTTAGCATGTCTTGTTAAAAGTAGGATCTTACCATAGTTTAAGCACATTTTACAGATGAAGGATTCAATGTGTGCCATAAAACTTGCAACTTATTGAGTTGTTCATTTCTAATCTTTGCATTTCTACAATCTTGGACACTGAAACTCCTAACATATAAGCCAACTGTGAACTACAAAGAAAATGACTTGCACATTCCAGTTGACGGTGACAACACGAATTTTTTATTGCTCAAAAGAGAAAAACCATCACCATCGTTGCACAAACTATAGAGCAAGGACTGTTTGACAACAGGGTCCGGCATAAATTAGTTTATCTTGAATACAAAAAAGTTTTCAAGTAGTTTTCCTCCTGACTCCATCTTCTCTCCTAGACTTAACAAAACTGAGTTTCTTTGATATCTTATGTTTGCCTCATCCAAAACTCTCTCTCTCTCTCTCTCTCTCTAGCAGGTTTAGGAATAGGCTTTATTCATTCAGGGATTATTATTTTATTGATTCTTTTTTTTTTTTTTTTTTTAAAAACTAAAACTATGATTGGTTAACTGAAAGTCTACATTTTTTTTTATTAATTACTCTAGTTCTGAACTTCTGATTATTTTATCCACCAGTAAATGATTCCAATTTTGTTAGGGCAGGAAGGCATCCAAGATATTAATTAAAAATAAATAAACAATTATTGCAATTTAAATAGAAATGAAAAAGACCTTAACTAAGATGGGCCGGGGCAGGGGAGTCGGACCCAGGCCCAACCCAAGCGTTTTATTCTCGAGAACAAGTCCACCTCCAATATTGGTGGGTGAGCCCATCTTGTAATTACATATTTTGGGCTTGATTCGGGTTAGCTTGTACGCTGGTAAGAAAATAATAGCTCCTCACATCCCTTAATCATCGTATGGAAATCACCACTTTAACAAGATTACAGTCCATGTAGATATTAAAATAAAATTTCTTTGCTTTAAACACCGAAGCAAAAAGAATATCAATAATCATGAATACATAAATAAAAGCAAATAAAAAATCATACGTTTAAGCTAAACAGACAAATAATACAACCGAAATTAAGCTAAAAAAGGAAGGAACAAGAAGCTAAAAAAGACCTATCCATCCAAACTAGTTTTTTTTTGAGAAAGCATCCAAACTAGTTGGGGGTGATTCCTAAATATAATTAAGCAGCACTAAACCCTTACTTTATCAACACAATTATAAAATTATGATTTTATGTATTAATTAATTTATATTAAAATATAAAGTATCCAATTGGGAACAGCTTATGTAACTAAAACTGAAAACTTTTTAATGAAAGTACTGTAAATAAAAATAATCAGTTAGCTAAATAGTATAGTAGGACTCATGAATAGTAATAAAAATAAGCTAAAATTGCTAATAAGATGAAATTTTCAGTTTGTCTCAAATGCACACTAAGTAGAGGAAAATGAGAGAATTAAATTAGGAGTATATGTCCACCCGCTCATATGATGCATGAGTCAATAAATAAAAGAATGTAAAGTAATAAAAACAAATACACATAACTTACAAGAAAATTGATAGTAATAAAAACCATTATAAGTTATGTGGTGAAAAACATGTAACTATCCCAATAAGGTACATGATAAAAGCGACATTTAACACTAAATTTTTGTTAAAACTAAAAAATAATTAAGAATATAAAGAATAAATTTTATTTATGATAAGAAAGAGGATACCGTTTTGATTATTATGTATGTGGAAATAATTATTTAATGTTGCAAATCTTAGGATTGTTAGACCTAAAACGCGAATTTCATGGATAAGAATCATAAGATAAGATGGCACCCATCAAATTTTTTGAATCGTTTTCATTTTCATAAAAATAATAATAACAATTAATAATGATCCTTTCTTTTCTTTTTTTTTTCTTTTTTTTGAGGAAGAAGACTACTAATATTATTAGCCATTATCGGTGAAAAGAATAGAATAAAAGTGAGGTGGGACATCTTCCATCCACACTAACAAACCTCTAACATGTCTAGCATGTAACCTTTATTTAAATTTAGTAATCAAGAAACTTATAACTTAATAGTATTGTCACATTTTAAATAGAAACATCCATATTTCGAATATTTCTCTTCACTTAAAATATATAAAATAAATGCAAAAAGAAAATTAAATGATCCCTTTTACGAAAATAGAAAGTTAAAAACCTAATCTATCTTCTATGATTCTATCACAATTTTATTGTCCATTTTTATAACGTAAATGCCTTCTTTTCTTTTCTTTTCTTTTTTACTTTTTTTGTGGGTAGAAGTAAAATGTTGTATACCTTTTAAGGTTTTTTACTTTTTTACATCATGTCTTGAAAATACATATTTTTTGCTGAATATCTTGAAAATACATATAGCCAACCTAAATATCATGCATGTCATGAAAGTACATACTATTCTAACAAATGATTGTTTGAAGGGTGAAAGTACCAACAAAAAAACAAGTGCATTACAAATTCACCCTGGATATGTCAAATCATTGAAAATTTTCTTACGTACTCTTTTACATGTAAGGATATGTCCAACTATAAGGTAACTTTAATTTCGACCAGATTATCTAAAAAAAAAAAAACTTTAATTTCGACCATCCTTTTTAAGAGTAGGTTATGAAGAGTCAGTTGTGAGAAGAAGAGATTGTATGCAACATGTTACAAATAACATGTATATATTTCAATAGTTATAATGAGAATAGGAGAATTTGAATAGTCACCTTCTTTAAAAATATCAAGAGGTGCTACTTGAAATATGTTAGAGATAATATTAATGTAGTTGTTGTGTAATGACCCAAGAGGTTCAACTCCATTTGGATACAACTTTTGTTTTTTTTAGAATACTAAGTATTTTTAACACACACAAACACGAGAAGAGGAGAGAAGGTTTTTTAAAGAAACTTATAGTAGTGTATATCCAAAAGAGCCTGGATACAACTTATTTTACTGAAAACTGAAAACATTCTAGCAAAATAATTTTTAAATGTGTGAATAATGCTGTGGGACCCATTTTTAATATTTTTTTTCTGAATAAAGTGGTTGTGGGTCCCGTGAACAGTGCACTTTGTCTCTGAAACGCATGAAAAAAAAGAAAAAAGAAAAGAGGAAAATGCTGAAAACACTGACGTGAAGGAAATAATTTGTATCCAAACCCAGATCTAATGTAAAGCCAGTCTAGGGCTAATCTTAGACATTGTAACTCCTATATATACCCTACTAGGGTTCTTTGTAAACATACTTCATCATATAATAATAATGTAGCCGATAGAACTCTATACCATAAACAAAGACTGTTTGACTAAATCACAACTACAGCAATAATAAATCACCTTATAGGTGAACAAAATTTTTTATAATCTTTTTTTACAATAGTTCATGTGATATGTTGTAATTGTTGTTAATAATAAAAATAATGTAAATAATATACTTATAAGAGCATCCACATTGGTGGAGCCATAAATTTAGTAATACGACTTTACAAAAAGCTACTTTATCTATCTTAACTTCTCATTTTACCCTTTTCCAAAAAAAAAAAAAAAACTTCTCAATTTATAAAACACCCAACATCTGTAGTTTTATTTTACCTTTCAATACAATAAAATAATATTAACAACACAATAAAATAATATATCCACTACAATAAAATAATATATTCACTACAAAGTAGTGTGAATACATTAATAAAATAAAATATTTAATATAAAGTAGTGTAAACACACAATTTAATAATACATTTTTCCTTTTTACCAATACGCTCCACGATAGTTGTGAAACCAAATTATTTGGTTTTGGCTCCACTAATGGAGAGAGTATTGCATATTTCGGAAACATGCATCCTTCCTCTCACACGTGTGGGCCCACCCCCTTGTGACTGTGGGAGGGAGGATGCATGTTTTTCGAAACATGTAGGATTTTCTCCCACTAATGTAATCATCAATTTGTATTTGGTGGCGCTAAAAATAGCAATATAACTTTTAGCACCACCAATACTAAAAGTCAACTGATGTCATTTCAATTACAACTTATTACAACACCAACTTTGTCAAAAAAATTTATACACCTAGCATTAATGTCACCTTACCTTAACCGAGTTGCCAGCTTAGCTGCCTTAGGTGTATTCCAAAGTGAATAAAATGAGATACTAAGGGCATAACAATTGGCTTGTCAAATCAAAGATTTTGTTAATCGGCAGTCCATGACAAACCTTTAATGGAGTGGACCATAGATGGATGTCAAGGACATGGGGTTAAATTGTACTTTGGCCATATTGCTAACCAGAAACCACCATATCTACAAAAGCCAGGATCAGCTTATGCCCTACAAAAGATTTTTTTTTTTTTTTTTTGGTGAAGCTACAAAAGATATTGGTCCTCTCAATTATGTATGTATAACCAACCCTATAATTCAAAAGTGAAAGTGTGTTTATGAACCAAAATCCTCAGCCAGCCACCCCTATAGTATATAAAGCTAAGCTTGGTTTCACCCATTTCTCCTGCCGACACTCTCTTTTCATCTAGATTTCAACTCAAAACTTGCACACGTGCACTGCAGAAGAAACAAAATAGTAATAGAATAGCAAAAAAGGGAGGTGAGTTTCAGCCACGTGTGTAGTGTATGTATCGTTATTCATGTATGTTTGCGAGAGAGGTAGGTAGAATAATTGTTTGTTATTTGAAATAACCAGGAAAAAAAAATGTACAGAAAGATGTTTTCATGTCTCACTCACTAAAAAAGAAAGAATCTATAAACCAGAAAGCATTGAGCAATCCCATTCTTTAGACTCTACTCTCTGCATTCTACAATACATAAATACACGGTATGGCTTGAATAGGAGATGCCAAATTACACACGCAAGAGTTGATGTCAACGATAATATACTAAAGAAAATAGAGTATTCTATTCCTACCTATAACAAAAGATAATTCAATCCCTATCGAAGATTACAATGACCAATGCCCTATGTGGGAAATAAATGACTAAAAATAAAAATTGTAAATATGGTGTGGAGGATGATGGATAAACACAGAATTAATCCTATGGGACACTTAAAATCAAATAAGGAATGCAAGAAATTTATTTTTATTGAATTGGAGGGCTACCCCTTCACTGCAATCTTCCTATGCAAAAAGGAACCGATTTCCTCGCTTGCACTGCCCACACAGATAATCATTGCTGCTAAAATGCACACTGACTGAATCTAAGCAGAAGGGTGCTTTTTCTTTCTACTCCTTTGTATTGCTTCCCTTCATGATTAGCTCATCTGCTCACCAATTAGATCAAGACCCACAAGAAGGAATGTCACCCCTTGGAAAAGCAGGAAGTAGAAGTGGACTCCTTGTGCAGATAACAGGCTCCTGACAGAAGCCGTGAGCAAAAGGAATGCCAGCGCAAGCTCCTTCCTATATATCTTGTTAACTTTCTTAACAGGAACTTGAGCTACTTCTTTCTGTTCCTTAATTTGGTTCAGTTCAGAAAGGTCACTCTCAGAAGCTCCTCTGTAGATCTGTGGTTGGTTCATTGTCTTTGAATCCTTTTCAGCAACAGCCAGTAAATCAGATTCTGATGACCTGCCAGCTTTCTTGGTGACAACCCACTCATAAGAGCTACCCAACTGGAACAATCCAGATACCATTGCATTGAATTTTGTAACAGACATGGTATTCTCAAATAGGAGATAAGGAACAATGAAGGGGAAGGATTTTGGGGCTGGAAGAATGTTGAGGAAGGACATAAAAACAGGCACATAACAAATAACCCACACAGGAAGCTCAGCCTCTGGGACAAACATGGTTAGAGGAAGAATTATGCAGAACAATGTGAAGGAATAAAAGGGAAGGATAAGTTTCCTCAAAAGAAAGAATAGCAGTATCATGTTGGCTTTCTTACATACTGATATCTGCAATATCAAAGAGTTAAGCCTTTTTAGTTCTTATTAAAGTAATCAATAGTTAAAAATGAAGACCATATACTACAGTTATAAGTAATCAGCATGTGGGAATGATCAAGGTTGACCATCTGAGGTACCTTAGAAGTTATAATTGCTGGAAGACACAATCTAAAAAGTTGCATTGGACCAGAATGCCAGCGATGTTGCTGCTTCCTGTAAGCTTCATATGACTCAGGAACTTCACAAAGGACCTGAAAATGTACATACATTAAGGCTTGAAAGTGAAACAGTTCTACAAATTTTCAGGGTATAAGGAAAGGGTTAAAAAAATTAGGTCCAATTCATGTGCTTCTTCACTTACATCTGTATTCATATGTTATATTACCTTTACATCATTCAGGAAGATAAACTTCCAGCCATTGAGATGAGCTCGGACAGCTATGTCCATATCCTCAACAGTGGTCCTTTCAAGCCAGCCTCCAGATTCCTCCAGGGCTTTAATTCTCCAAACACCAGCAGTTCCATTGAAACCAAAGAAATTAAGGAACACCCCATTAACCTGCTGTTCCACCTCAAAGTGGAAACACAAATTAATGTTTTGGAGACGAGTCAACAAGTTCTCATCCTTGTTCACGAAAGACCATCTAGCCTGAACCAAACCTAGTTCAGGATTGTCCTGCAATACAAGGTAAGAGAGACAAACAGATTAATTCCTGAGCAGTACTTTGACCAAAGAATTTCACTAACAAGTGTATAATTCTTTTCCCACCTTGAAATGTGGTACAGTTTGCTTCAGAAAATCAGGATTAGGTTGGAAATCTGCGTCAAAGATTGCAACAAACTCATAACCCTTGACATAATCACAGCCCATCGCTGACTTGAGATTCCCAGCTTTATAACCGGTTCTAACCAAGCGATGTCGATAGATTATGTTGATGCCCCTTTGGCTCCATTTGGTAACCTCTGCCTTAATTAACCATTGAATACTCTCGTCATCAGAATCGTCAAGAACTTGAATGAGTATACGGTCCTTTGGCCAATCAAGTTGGCATACCGCAGAGATAGACTGCTCATAAACCTGCTTGAGGTCAATATTAAAAACATTATCAACATCAAGAAAAATCTACCAAAATAAAGCCAAAAATTATTTATACATATTTGAACTAATTTTTGATGTCCTCATCAGACATATCAACATTATCAACATCAAGAAAAAACTACCAAAATAAAGCCAATAATTATTTATACATATTTGAACTAATTTTTGATGTCCTCATCAGACATATCAGCTATAAGGGTAACTTCCTCAATTCCACTAACTAAAATAACAGATCTGAACTGTGACACAATTCTCAAATCCTTTTTAAGTACTGCTGAATTATATCTCAATAGTTTTATTTTTTATTTTTATTGGGCAAAGGCACATATTTTTATTTTTATATTTAACACTTTCTGACTTTCATCATACCTGAACCATGCAAATTACTCCGGACTATTACAAACCCCTCAACAATTTATTAAATTTCACATTATTCCATTCCCAAAAACAACATAACTCCTCTTCAAAAAAAAGAAAAGAAAAGAAGAACAATATAACTCTTAGAGCCTAGTGCAGAACAACTCCCAAATCCAGAATTTTCCACTAGATAGAAGCTAAGTAATCTAAAGATATTGTCCAAAAAAGTAAGAAGAAAGCAAGAGAGAGATAAAAAGTTGAGTTTTTTATTTACCTCCTTCTCATTACACATTGGAATTTGAACAAGAACCATAGGATAGTCATAGCCTGACCCTTCCAAATCATCAGACTTGAAGGGATCCCCCACAATCCTGGGCTTAATCTTCTTGTATTTTATCCACAAGCAACCTAGGCAAAGCACCATACGGTCTGCTGATTGGATAAGGAATAGAAGAACACAGAATTTAGAGAGTGCTTGAATTAGAGGTGCAATGTAATCAGCCCTGAATGTCAACCAAGCAACATAGACCATGTGGAGCACGCCTTCCAAATCAGAGGTCTTGGGAATGTGCAAACTGGGATTGTTGAAGTAATGCCAGCCTTGCAAATAAGCAACAACCTCAAAGGCCAAGATTGCCAAGGCTGTCACTAGGAACACTCTAATCACTCTAAAAAGCAATTTCCCCTTTCCCAACTTCTCACTTGCCAAGGTTACTCCCTGCCTATGGATCAGCCTCTTCTTGATAGCTCCAAGCAATGCCCAAAGCACAGTGGCTAGCCAAGCAACACAACCGACAGCACGGTTAGCCTTGAGAAGCAAAACCCATGTCACTTGCTTTGCATTCTTGCCTCTACTTTTCTCTACAGGCCTGAAGGCAGAGTCTGGACCATCAATCTCCACAACTGAGAAATTTGGGTTCTCCATTGTGACTACCACTGGGTTTCCTTTCCGGGTATCTTTTGCCCACCAGTTAGAAAAGTCCAATCTTGGAGCCATTAAAGTTTGGAATTTGGAACCTCAAACTGAAAAAGTAACACAAAAATGAAGAACCTTTGAAAGAAAAATAATTTCAGAACCCAGATCTCAAATTTGAGAAATGAGCAAAACCCATTTTGATATAACAGCTAAGAATATCAAAGAAAGGCTAAAAGGAATTCACTTTAAAGACTATGCATTAATTCCACACACACATAATGTGAGAAAGTAAAAGGAAGAAAAAAACCAAGAAAGAGAAGGGGGCCCTGGGAGGTTAGTGCTTTTGCTCAGTTCTATGTAATTGTAATTGTGCTCTCACAAACTCAAAAGCCAGTCTCGCTCACTCTTAAACATGGGAAAAGCCACATTACGAGGGAAGGTATCTTCTGCAGCTGTAAGAGTCCTTCGAAACCATGTGGGGTATTTGTCAAGCAATCCAGACAACAAAAGCACAGCCTCCCAAATAACTCCCTCAAAAATTTTTACTATTAATTTTTGGTGTATAATTTCCAGCTTATAGAATCTAACTTTAGAACTTTAAAATGGCATTAAGGTTTATTTTCCTTTAAAAAAAAGTGTTTTTTTTCTTAAAAAAAGAAAGTGTAAAACGAACATATGCTACTTGAAGCTGAGCATGCAAGTTGGTAGAGAGAGTCTAGAGGAGTTGACTATAAGTAAACACACTTTCATTATGTTGTGAAAAATCTAGATATGGCTTATTTTTTCTTCTTTTTTCTTCTTTTTTTCATGTGTTTGAGTGTGTTGACTTGACTCCAAGTGTAAGCAAGCTTGCTTGGAATGAAAGAACACGGAATAAAAAGCAGGGCTAGACATGGTAAGTTGGTAGCTCATTATAATAAGGACCTTTTTTTTGGTGCTATGCTTAGATTTGCCTTAAGCCAGCTTTCCTGTAATAGTAAAAAAAAAATAATGGTAAGTAAAAACAAAAAGGAAAGTAGTAGTAATATTTAACTTGTAGTAAATTTTTAGAGAGACATGTTACTCATGTAAGTTGGGTATGATTGAGAATATTCTTTTGTGCTTTTACATTGTCAGGAGCTAAGGGCTCTGGGGATAATTCTATTAAATCACTTCATTAGTTTACAAAAAGAATAAACCGTTAGCTCTCATCAAAAAGAATAAACCTTTAGCAAAAAAAAAAAAAAAAACAAAATTTAAAACAAAAAATAAAGTTAAGATAAAAAAAAAGAATAAACCGTTAGCTCTCATCAAAAAGAATAAACCTTTAGCAAAAAAAAAAAAAAAAACAAAATTTAAAACAAAAAATAAAGTTAAGATAAAAAATATATATATGGATTAGGGGCCCACATCAAAGGCCCATACTGGCCTGTACTAAACCCTTTTCTGTGTAGACGAAAAGTATCTCAGAGAAGGGTATAAATGTCGGTTTGCATTCAGAGAGTACAGACTTTGTGAATGGCAACCCTAATACAGTAATACTAATAGGCATAATAATTTTATTATGAAAACAATAAATTTGGAACAAATATAGTTTGGACAAAAACAAATGTGGCGACATGACTGTCTTGCCCATAAAAAATGAATATATATTTAAAAAAAAAAAAAAAACTGATAAAAAGTGGATACATATTAAATTGTCATACAGGTCTTTGGAGGAAATTCATATCATAATTCATTAATTATTATTTTTTTCATTAAAATATAGTAGTACACCATCATTAGATGATTAAGGAACAAAAGCTTTTAGAAATGTGCTTGCCCCAATAAAAAGAAAAGTAGTACACGAAGTATATATATATATATATATATATTGATCGGCAAAGAATATAAATATTATTATAGAAAACAATGTAGGAGTAAATTAATACATATAAGGCAAATAAGATGATGGTGTGGTTGATCTAGAGAATGATGTTGGCTTTAGTAGAAAAGATTGTTTTCTTTACTCCCCGCAATAACTTGTAGTAATGTAGTATAGTTATAATATACCTATACATGATTTGGTCCCACTATCAGAAATTAAAATTTAGTAGGAAATGTCTAAGGTCTTTTTCTTACCAGAATGCTTCTCATATTTTGAGACTCACAAACTCTTTTGTCTACTCTCTTATTAATTATTTAGGTATTTTCTTGTAATCAAAAGCAAAGAATCTCATCTCTTCCATACCGTGCTCTATTTTTCACTTTTCGAAGGAGATCAATAATGGCATTTCCTTCCTGAAGGAGATAATATTATGGTTCCGATTAACTGATATTCTTAAGATATTTGTTATTAAACCATTTAAAGAAAGTTTTAATACTATTTTTATGTGAAATATAAAAAAGTTAATAAAAAAAATCATTCACTTTTTTTTTTCTTCCTAAAAAAATTTTTAAAATATTTTCTAAACTTATGTTCTTAGTAAATCCATAAATTTCTCCCTAATGTTATTACTTAGCTAGAAATAAATAAATGTTTAGGTCTTGGCGACTTTCTCTATTTATCTTTTTTTTTTTTCTTTTGTTTTTTAGGGGAGGGGGTTAAGGAGGGGGCCATAAAGATGACTGACAATTTTAAGTTTGAAGTAGTTGGATTATTTAGATTTTTGTCAATGTTATGATTCTTTCAAATTGCAGAACAATTTACTACTTTTTAAAGGCATTGTGCTTTGCTGGCTTAAGTAGCTAAGGAGTTAAATTTAGATTTGACACAGGTTACTTTTTCTTTTTCTTTCTGTTTTTCTCTTGGACAACACTTCCCTTTGGTAAGTCAAAATATATAGGACAACAACCTACTTCTACCTTGATTATTGATTATGAGTTATGAGAAAAATATCTGAGATATATATTCTAATTGTTTTTAGCAATACATTATGGGTAATTCTTAAGTACTTTCAAAATACAGAAAATTGTACTTTCTCTTTTCATATTTATGGTAGAATCCACTCATTAAATTCATGATAGGGTCCACCATGAATGTAAGAGGAAAGAGCAACATTTCTACTTCAAGTATACTTAAAAATTTTCTATACAATATAATATGACATGCATAAATATAAGAGTTCTAACATATAGTTTAATATTAGTTTGACTTTCCAAAGATTTGAATGCAAACTTTGATTGTTTCACACTTCTTTTACACACTTTTTGTATAAGTCATGTGTACATTACGTGTTTAATGTAAGCATTTTTTTAAAAAATATATATGAATACTTTGGTATGCTTTTGTGTAAAAGTGTGTATATTGTATGTGCAAAGTATACATTAGGGAGTGTGAAACAATAATTAATTCCCTCTAAACACCAGTCCTAACTCCTAAGTGAACACTTCCCATGAATCACAAAATTAAAATAATCACAAATTGTGAAATTGTTAACCTCATATAGTTTATGAAAAGTTTGATTTAAATTGCATGGTCTCAAATGTTTTATATTAACCTTATTGTTTTAGATAAATATCTTTTAAACCTGCTCAATAAAATGCACAATTTTTTTTTTTTTTGGGTCACATGTGCTTCAAACAATGTTAGAGGAATAATGAAAGGAGGTTTAAATCATTATATTTTAAAACTATTAAGATTTAATTCAATCTTTTGAAAGTTTAAGGTTTATAAAACATATCTAAAATTATAAAGTTTAAAAATGTATTAGGATAAGACCCCTATACGTACATAGACTCGTTGAATCTCGCTGTCACAAATCATATTGGTCGTGTTTCAGTTTTCCTTGCATGGCTTTTCTCAATTATTTTCAGATCTGCCATCCCTGCATGTGATTTTGGACTGTCTAAACGATCCACAATGACCTTAAAAATCTTTTTATACTCATTTGCCTGAGCTGGAGAAACGGGCTTTGTTTGATCTCTCTCTTTCTTCACAGCTCTTACACACACTTGCATCACATAGACGCCACTTTAATTCTTTAATTTAATATATACTCCTTTGAAACAATTTGCATTTCATTACAGGAAAGGAATTATAAATGACTAAATGTAAATAATAAGTATATAATTGCATGAGATTACTACACACATTTTTTATTTCAATATTTTGCAAGATTCATGCAAGTTCTTTCTTTTAAAATGAAATGGTCGAAAAAAGAATTAATTGTATAGATGTATATGCAGGTTTGGGCCTAGGATACAAACACTTCATTTAGGGTATCGTACTCGTATCGTAACGATGTCTCATTTGCTATACCTGTATCATGTTATAAATTTATAATTTTTAAAAAATTGATCATGTCGTTATATCGTACTTGTACCAGCATCTATTTGTATTTATATCTGTGTCTGTACATCCTAGGTTTGGACATTGTATGTAGAATATGCATTTATAATGAAATTTGTTTTTCTATAGATGATGTTGGCTTAGCATTTGAAAAAAAAAAAAAAAAATCCTAACCTGTGAGTGTGAGCCAGCCAAATTGGAATTGATTCTGGTTTGAACAAAAAAAATGTTGAAAATCAATTCAGGTTACTCCTAGCCATAGGGAATGGCCTAAAACTTTATAGAATGATTACTTCTAATGCTAGTACGATTTCATCACACTTTAATTTTAGTTTTATTAGGGACAAAATATTTTTGTTCCTTTCTTGAGTTCAAAAGTTCCAGGTATAAGAATTAAGAAACAAGTTGCATATTATTAGACTAATTCAATCCGTTTAAACAAAGTGGACAATCAACCATGTCATGATCCTCATGAAAAGACACATACATGACAAAGAGAGATCAATCAACCCCATGCGCATTGTGACGGAGATACCAAAGGGGGCATTATCAATATATCAATACATATAACAAAACATGTGCATTGTGACGTAACTGAGGGGGTAATCAATAGGATGAAGATACAGGTGTGCCACTCCCATTGAATTTTTTCTTTTTTCTTTTTTTTGAATCAAAAAGATATATTATACACGGAAAAGAATTGGATTCATTTGACACGTGTCAACATATTAACAGGTTTAGTACTCTTGTCGGTTCTCTACTACACAATTCCTTCATAATCCAAATGTATGTCTAGTCATGAGACAGAATGAAAATTCAGTTGTTCTAAATTCCTCACAATTTGCTGAATATTACATACAGATATATTATTGTGGTGTGCACGCATTTGTTTTTGAGTTAGAACTTTACGTCTTTTTCCCTTCCTTTATGAGTGTTTATTTCTCATTAATAGAAAAAAAAAATCCTAATAATTGCCTTTTCCAATCCAATAAAATTACATAATGTCTATTATTCGTTGAAAAATTAATATTTCCATACAAAACTCAATCAAAATAAAATAAAATTTTTAATGAATTAATAAATAGAACCATAATATTAATATCTACATATAAATATTCTCTCATTTTTTTGTAAGCAATTGGGAGAGACTCTTCTTAATGTTGGAGTTCCTAACTTGGAGTTAGACTAATCCCTTTTCTCAACAAGCAGGGGAAGAGAGGCCATAGTCCCCTCCCCCAATTTGAAAATTTTAAAAATAATTGAGATATATATATATTATTACAGTGCACATGATCTAGGTAAAATTTTTAAAATTTAGGAATAATATTATAATACCTGATCCTCCTCCAAAAAAATGAAATTTGAACCCAAAAGAGTCATAAACTAATATGGATATATGAAACAAAATAATACTAATAATAATAATAAAACTTAGGTATAAACGTATAGTACTTTAAATACAATAGATTAAGTTCTCAATTAAATTTAAACACACAGTTGTATTGAATTTAATTGTTCTAGAAACAATAAAACGTGTTGTTTTTATCATTATAACCATTCATATGTTCGAATTTAATTAGAGAACTTAACCTACTCTACATCTAAGTTAATTCTTTTTTTTTTTTTAAACATCCTAAATACCAACAAGAAAAAAACAACCTCCGGCCGATTCATAAGTGTTTCTGCTATTGGATACCTATTCGGTGGATTAGATCACACACACACACACATATATATATGTCTTACATGGTTTTATTTTTGCCTGTTGTTCTTATTCTAACCCACAAAAGTTCTGCAGTGCCGACACATACGGTATCCAAAGAACTGAAGAAGACAACCACACACTCAATATCCAACTTGCTATTGAAAGCACACCCATTGCTCCCTAACCCAGCAATTTTGTGTCGGCTAAATTTAATGTACCATAGAGAGCTGAGAGCTCTACTTATTAGATACTTTTAAAAGGAAAATGAAAGTGAACTGTGGACCATTCCATGTTTAGATTTGAACCTTTGATTTAGCTATTGTGTATTGGTTTTTGTGATTATCCATCGTGTTTTTGTAACTATTCAATGCTTCACTAATGATCCGGTCACTAAAAAGAAGCCCACTGCCCACCACAAAAAAAGTTAATGCAATTCCTATTCAACAATGTGCTTATTATGCACACTTTTTACTCAAAATATGTCTCCTCCATCTTTAATTTTTCATATAAAATATGTGCTTGACAACAAAAATTTGGAGCTAAATTGAGCTTTAAAAATTATACACCCAAGTTCAATGCTCAAAAAAATTGCAGCAAGAATATTTGCCAATGTAGATGAACATAAAGTGAAACAAAATGACACAAACAATAATTAATGTGACCACAATTTGTCCATGAACATAATTTCTGATTTATTCATAGTACATGAACATAAATTGAAACAAAATGACACCAAAAAAAAAAAAATTGTGTGACCACAAGCCACACCTAAATCAATAATAATACAAACTACAAAGTATCATCATTCGTCAAAAAAGAATAGCGTACATAAATGCTTAGGTTTCAATTGCATGCAAAATTAATGGCTGATATAATTGAATATCTCACGTTAGTCATAAATGAGGGCAATATCAATACTTCAGCAATTTTCCCCCTTGAAAAAGGGAAACGTTCTCTCTTTTCCTGTAAAAGATGTTTTTGAAGTGAGAACCACACACGAGCTATTAGCCTATTACTCCAGCCAGGAAGGCCCATAAAAGGCCTCATCTACCAAGCCCAAGCCCACTTACACTAGCCAACAATTCTGTCCCAAGCCTAATTTAAGATGATGTGCGGCATAAATCTCTACTTTAGTTAGCATTCTTGGCTATAAGAATCAAATCTGCACCTAAATACACCATACAAGACCATGGAACATTCGAGTATTACTGAGAAAAATAAAAACCGTAGAAGAGCCAGATTTCAGTAACATAATTATAACATCTTTGGGTACAATACTACAATCTCAAACAGTAATTTTTTTTTTTTTTGGGAGATAAATCAATAATTGAGGTGGGGGATTTGAATCTTAATGTTTTCAATGAAAATGTCATAGAATATACAAGTTGAATTACAAAACTTTTGGTGAAGAGTCCACTTATTAAGAGACACCCCCTGCATTCATGATGAATCAGAAAATAGCCAAATTCTCACTTCCCATAATACTACAATTAAAACATGAGGCAGGATTCGTTAAGAATCTTAAGATAAAGCCATTAATCTTGTCTTTCAGTTGTTTTATGTTTAATCTTATCCACGCATTTTTCACCAAACTACCAAAAACAAACTACAACAAAGTTTTTGCAGTAAGTTTTGATTAGAATAATATCACTTTCATATATACCTATCATTTAAAACTATTTTTATTATGTATCTATTACACATATAAGTAGTTTTAGGGAAAAAATCCAATGCCAAGAGATTTATTGTAATAACAATAACTTCTAGCTGTTTAGCAAAAACAATAACTTCTAGGTCATTCGAAGATATAGTGGGTCTTTATTGTTTTTTACTGGACTGTAGAGAAATATCACCACTTAAAAACCCCCCACTAAGGAACAATCAACAGTTCTAGTGCAAAAATGTTGCCTTTTGCATGATGAAAGATGATTCAGGATGAAATCAGCATTGACAATAATGGTCAAAAAGATACAAAATGGAGTACAAAATTTCCACTACAAGTCGTCAGATACTCAAAGATGATTCTCAAAAAAAAATAAAAAAAAATAAAAATTTACAAACCGAAGGCAGTCTCAATCTCACTCTCTCTCTCTCTCTCAGAGACTCAAACGGCAGCCAGTTCAATCGTGGGGCAGCCCATGTGCCCGCCACATGGACGTGTAAAGGTCTGGACATGGTACATTTGGTGTGAATTAATTGTTTTGGCAAAGAGTTCTTCTATAAAATAAAATGAAAAAAAAATTATACTACTCAAATAAAAAATATTATAAAAATATTATGAGATTTTATTGTATTTTTAGACCTTTTCATATATACTGCTTATAAATACTTTAAAAAATAGAATTTATTTATTTTTTGATTTAAAAAAAAAAGATAAGAGGCGACTTGAGTTGACGTCTTCTATTTGAATGTGACCAGAATAGCACCCTACTTGGCACTTGCTATTGACTTGCCATTGCTGAGTCTAGACTTACAGGAACAAGAATCCGGATAAGTCATAGCTAAACATCCAAATCCATTGAAGATGCTAGTAAATATGATGATAACATGTAGTTTTTCTCATGCGGTTCCCATTTATTTGAATTTACCGTTTTTGTCGGAAGTAAAAATTAAGTTATGCAGTGACTACCTCACAGAATTTTGGTCTGACTCGTCTGAGTCTGACACGCGTATGGGTTCCACATTATGTGAGCTATGTGTTGAAACACAGTGGTCCCTGATTTTTTAGTACTCAAGTCAAGACATCTCACCATTTAATGCAAATTATTTCGGCCTGTCTCTGTCTATTTATGGCTGTGTTTCATTTTAGTTTTTATGATTATACTCGTGAAGGGGAATGTTATTGTCGACTTCGATCTACTGTTTCAGGATTCGAAGGAGTTAAATTTGTTTCATTCTTTTGTCTATTCACTGCCAATTAAAAAATTAAATTTACAAATATAACCTTTGAATATCAATTTTGATTCTTAAATTTTAAGAAATGATATATCTACAATATTTTTACAATAAATCTTAAGTGGCAGGTTGTTACTGGTTGTTATTGTTAGGGCAAAAAAGTAATCTTAATGTTAGTTTCAAATTTGAACCAATTATAACTAACCACCTGTGATTTATTATAAAAACGTTGTAAAATTGTTATAGACGTAGCATTTTTTTAAAATTTTTTATTTGAAAAATTAACTCTTGAATATTAGGTATGTAACAAATCATTTTGTTAATAGTTTTTGTGGAGTCTATTTTTGCCGAATGACCAATAACTTGCTTGTAATCCTTAGCTCAAAGTCCTACCTTAGAATGCTTTGTCTGCTTTGGGGAGCCAAGCCCTCATGGTTTTGTCACAAATGGGTTGGATTGTCCCACATCGCCTAAGTAACCCTTTCACTCATGCTTTATATACGCTTGGAGCTTGCATGAGTGTACCACTACAACACAAAAATTGTCTCCACAATAACATTTCAAAATTATTTATTGGAAAAAAACCACATGCACATCATTGACTAATACCTTAGACTTTAAGGAAAATTGTTAGATTTTAATTTTTTTTTTTTTAATAATTTTTTACTTCGAGAGTTACAACGGCGGAAAGAAATTTAAACCTCGAACGTTTCAGCTGAAAATATCAAAGAATTTGTTTTTGTTAGGCTTTAATGAAAACTGTAGGGACTAGGTTTGAGCACTTCTATTGTTGAGTGAGTGGACTCAAGCCCAGCTAGCCCAATATAATGAATTTGTTAAGAGCGGGTTCAAGAATTAGGCCCTAACAAGCGGACAACGCCCAATGGGGTGTTCGCCACCATCGAATGCAGATGGATCAAAATTATCCTCCAAAATCTGTCCTCGGTCTGGTCCGAGGAGCTTGATAATGGTCCCTCTCCCATGGGAATCGTCCCTCTTTCTAATCTATTTCTTTTCCTTATATAGTCCTCCTCCAACAATCCCTTTCCTCCACTTGTTCATCATTCATGACTCTCCTTGACAACCCGTCCCATCAGTCATCTTATCAGTCCCCATGTGGGTTGCAGCAACCGAGGTAGCACTCCCCACGGGTCGTGTCTCCATTAATGCGGCTAGGGGCTTAGGTAGGCACACTTAATGTGGAGGTGACAGTTCATCCTAGGCTTGCTCCTCCATCATGCTTCCATGACTAACACGTTGTATTTGTTCCTTCTTTTTAGGTGTTCAGGAAGGCTGCTTTTGGTGGTTCCATCACTTCTTCCTCCCACGGTCTTCGTTGGCCGAGAACAGGGTTGTCCTCGGCAAGGCTCTTGGACAACCTAGACCCCTACACTTCGTCCTTAGGCATTTCTTCCTCCTCGACATGGGCCTTGAGCCGAGTATAAAGTGAACCGGAGTTGCCAAATTTTCAGGCCCCACAGTTATTATTATCATGTGTCATTAATTGATTAAATCCATTATACTTTAATAGAAAATAATAAATTTAATTTATCACGAACCCAATGCCTGGAGGATTAGCTTTTTAAATCAAAAGTCTAGAGAACAAATTGAAAATCATGCTAAAGTCCAAGAATAATATTTACAAAAGTATTCTAGTTTTAATCAAAGGCAAGCCTTCTGTCTACATGTCGTTCTTGTGTCACTCAACCCAACGACTACCTGGTAAAAGCTTTAGTACAATATCTTACGTACAATACATTAAGTTTTTCAATTAAATTTAAACTCTTGTTACATTAAATTTAATTGTTGAAAACATAACACTATTGGTATATACAAGTCAAAGTACAGCAAAAAGAAGCCATGTCCTTGACGGCAATTTGCTATCCAAAACTGAATGCATAATACAACCAGGGAACAAAAAGAAACAAAAAGATTATCAGTTTAAAGTTTTTTTTTTTGGGAAAAAGGGAATGCATTCAGCGAAAAGAAAATAGGACAAGTATCAAGTTTGTTACCCAAAAAAAAAAAAAAAAAAAGGGGGGGGGGTGGGGGGAAGAGAAAAGGGAATATGGTTTTCCATCAGAATAGAAAGGAATTGATATGAGAAGCGAAAAGATGAAAGTATTGTAGTTGCATGATGATAACATTTAACATTGTTTATGGCTATGATATACATTGATTTCCCATGAAATGGCAGTGGGGTACAAATCCCATCATCTACAACAATAAACACTGATAACTAAAAGTTCTCTTTTCTGATCAACTTTCTGATCAACCTTCTTGACCGTATTATGACCGAAAACAAAGTATCCAAGCTAATAAATCTTTTTCATCTCTGCACAGCTCCATAAAGTTTACGCTGTTGAAGTAAAGTTATGCATTACTAACTACTAATAAAATAAATAAATAAAAAGATTATCTCAATGTTGATAAGTGATACAGTAAGTAATCGACTGAAAGTTGAAACAGAAAGCAACTGTTGGTCACCTGCAATCCTTCAGTAGTCAATAATGCTTTTATTTACTATGAGCCTCAAGATCTGATATTAACTTCGGTGGTTTGTTCTTCTTTTGCTGATATTTGGCATATGAATACCACACCCCACCAGCTGTGTTGATAACCAATCCCGTCACGTTTAAAGCATGAACTTCCACACCACCCAGTAACACAAAACCAAGAGTCTGAGAAGCAAAAATAAATAAATAAATAAATGAAAGCATACGTCAGATATATGCACTTGAATAGTTCATATTCAGTTTCCTACATGCTCTTTCAAGTGTAAAGATAGGAAACAGAAGGAAAATTGAATGCCCTCAAGAATTTCATAATGGGCTGGTTGTTTGAGAATTCAAAATTTTCCTTCCCTATCACCAAACTTCAATACAACAAATAGAGCCTGAGGATATTCCATGCATACCGTGGACCCAACTCCTTTAAGGACTCCGACTATTGTTGTTGTTAGAGCAGAGTTGACTATGGTACACAAGAACATGGTGAAGTTGAGGACGATGCCCATCACCAATGAAAGAATAAGAATCACCAAAAAGTATAAGGAATTACTCTGCATGTTAAGAAAAAATTTAACATTAGATATCAATGCTATATAGAAATTCATAATGTACATTTATATGCCAACAACATTAAATAAAAAAGAATACTTTTCACTAAAGCAACCGAACAAAAAACAATTTATTGTGATTTAATAATGTTAGCATAATGAAGAACCCAAATGAGCCCCTCCTACTTTCAGTTTCTTCTCCTCTGCATTCTTGAAATCTTTACTCCTCCACTAGGTCAGGGCAACTCATATGTATTTCTCAACCAATAAGGCAGACTTTTGGATGTGCTATGCCTTGAGCTCTTTTCAAAGACCCAGGCACTTAGATTGTATATGGTATACAAGAACCATAAAACTACAAAGATGCACTTTCTCAATAACCAATGATGTACTATGAGCAAGTGTCAAGGAAATTCAGTTATTAATCTTCAAGCTATCAGAAGGTTTTCCAAATCATAACACCAAAAAATTGGCTCTCTTTTTCAGGAGAACTCTATTTATTCTCCCAAATAGATCTGTTATCGTGACATCAGATAGGGTTTCACATAAACCACCATTTTGAAGGCAAATTTTCAATTTCAGTTATGATTTAGAAATATCCTTATTTCTTAATTTTATAATGCCACCACAAGAATCTTCAGCCAAATCAATTTTTGTCTTATCTAAAAGAATCCTGCACTTCGTATAGGCTTTCTCAAAGCTGGTAAAAGAGTGGAGTACTTCAAATTCTAATTTCTATTTGTTTGAAGTGGACAGAAACTGGAAAAACTACCACCACCACCACCTTGGGAAAGCTTGATCCACAACATCATCTGAAACAAACTTGAGAAGATCCGAGGAAAATTACAATCCTATATAACAGTATTCTTCATTGAATGTACTGAACTAGCCATAAATTATCTTATCAACTTGAAAATCGCATCCCCTGTAAAGTGTGGTTGATCTCTATCTTATGCTGAGAAACAACCAAATTTAATGGAAGTGCCAGCAAAAGTTGGTAACATGTCTACAGGTTCAGAAATGTGCATCCTATAATTTTGTTTTTAATGTTCCAAATTTTGGAAATTAAACCCACGCTGTCACATGAGCTGCACATTCAAAGGTACACACTGTACCCCTCTAGTTACTACTTATTTCAACACACTAATGGTGAATGTTTCTGACATGCTTTTTCTTTTTTCCTCTTTCTTTCTTTTGATAATTTCTTCCTACAAGCTTCTTTGATAAGTAATTAATGCTTCATTGAAGAAAAACTAAGCTTTACAAGAGCCCAAAGCACACAGGCAATGTACTAAGGATATCAGAACAAAAGACTAAAGAGCTTCTTCCTACAAGCTTCTTGCACCCCACAATCCTGTGATGCTTCAATCAAATAATTCCTTATTCACTTCTCATAAGCTCCTCCTGTCCCTCTTCACAATCTAACAACTCCTTAATACACTTCTATAAGTTTCTTCACTTCCTCTTCACTTACTCCCTTCTTTTCACTGCTCTCCTCACCATTACCAAGAACCCACTTCCCATTTCAAAATTTCCCACCTCAACAACAACTCGAAAGCCATTATCATTCAAAACTTAAGGAGAATCTTCCTGGGGCCAAAATTCATTTTCAAAAAAGACCCATATGTTTCCTTGATTATAAACGCTACTTAGGTTGTTTCCATTACATCTCACTGTATACCAGACTGTAACTCAAGGATTGTGCCATGTAAAAAGGTAAGGACATTTTTAAACAGGTAGCAAGAGAATTAAATAATAGATAGCAACGCAATGAACACAGGAAACCATACTTTTTCTTTTTTTTGAGAGATAATTACAACACTGCTAACTCTTCAGCTCGAACCATTTCCTCCCTAGACTCCCAAGCACTTTGTGAATGAGGAAGTATCAATTTAGCTACAAGGCCTTTGGCAGGAAACCATACTTTTTCACACTATAAAGAAGTGATACATTTTGATAACATCACAAAATGCAACCCGCTGCCATCTATAGTGCAAGTCAAATCAGTCTTTCAGAGAATAAAACGAAAACAGAACTTCTAAAGTAAGTTTAAGGGAAATCCTTTTTTTTTATTGGTAAGTTACACACACCCGATGGCTGACCCTCCACCTAACACTTATATGGGGAGGGAGGTGCCAGATTATCTAGAGCTCATTGGCTTAAGCAAAATCCATTTTAAATTCAAATTGTAGGGAAAATTATTCAAAGACACAGAAAGTAAATACAACATACTTTTTTTTTTTGGATAAGTAGAAAGTAAATATAACATACTTATGTGTGTGTGCACTCTAAACTACATGTCTTTTGTGTTATCTAATGACATTGTGCAGGCAAACCTTAAATTTTATATATAAGTAATTATTTTCCTTGGTCTATTCATGTATAATAACTTAATAAGTGTGGAGAAGTATCCAAAAGGGTTGGGAAGTTTTCAACAAATATGTCCAGTATAAGGTTGGGGTAGGGGATAGAGTGAAATTTTGGACAGACAGGTGGTGTAGAGATCTTTCTCTCCAATTGGCTTTTCCAGTCTTATACAATTTTGCTGCAAACAGAGAGGCATCCGTAGAATCATCTTTGATAAGTCAAGGAGCAGGGGATGGGAGAACTTGGGATGTTCGTTTTAATCGAGGTCCTAATGATTGAAAGGCAGCTGTGGTGGTTGATTTCTTGGCAGCCAATTTACCTTCAGGGACTGATGGTGATCGGTTGAGATGGAAGTTGACCAAAAACAGGGATTTTACTATCCACTCATATTATCATAAGTTACATGGCCCTTCTTCTGTTGTTTTTCCATGGAAAGGTATTTGAAAAGTTAAGGCACCCCGGCGTGTTTCTTTTTTTATTTGGACAGCCGCATGGGATAGGATCCTCACGAGTGATAACTTGCGGCTTAAAGGCTTTGATTTTGTTGACTGGTGTATTATGTGTCATTACTATGGTGAAACAGTGGATCATTTGTTGTTACATTGTGGAAAGGCTTATCGGCTGTGGTGCTTTGTCTTTAGGATTTTTGGGATTTCATGGGTTTCCTCATTTACGATGTCAGATTTTTTATTTAGTAGGTGGAATTGGTTGGAGAAGCATTCATCTTACATTTGGAACTTAGTTCCGTTGTGTTTGATGGAGTGTATTTGGAAGGAACGCAATCGGTGGACATTTGAGGATTTGGATAGATCTGAGGACCAAATGCATACTTTCTTTTCTAGTTCTCTATTTGATTGGGCTAGGGCTTGGGGACTCACATCTAGTGACTCTCTTCCTCTTTTCCTGAGCTCTCTTTCTTTGTAATTTAAGTTTTTTATGTCTTTGCTTTTACTTGTTTTTTGTACTTATGCGTTGCTGGTGCTTTTTTTGCATCTAACAGTTTTTTTATATATTTTTTCTTACCTATCAAAAAAAAAAAAAAAAAATGAAAGAATAAACATCATAATTTTTGTTTTTAGAAACAATAAACATCATAACTGAAATCTTGTTTTTAAACTTTTGGAACTGATTACACTGTAAAAAATAAGGGGAAGAGGATGAAAAAAATGAAGAGCAAAAGCTGAGGCTGGAAATTCAAGATACAACATGAACCTGGTGTATGAGACACAAATCCCTATGTTATGAATAAGAAATGAGGACAACCATATTATCCCAATCTTTATCTATCAAAAAAAAAAGGACAACTAAATAATATCTTAGACCATATTGTGGTACAACATAGAAGACAGTAAAGGATCTATTTATAATAAAGTGACCATATTTTACATTGGTCATCAACCCACTGCAACCCTCCTCTTTCTGGGTTTGAGACCGTCTATGAGAAATATATACAAACACTAAGCACTAACCAGCTGACATAGTACAAATTGGGAATTTGTATACACAAGATTGTGATTGCTGTTTAGGGTTAGGAGAATTTGTGAGTCTAGGGAGTACAATTGTTGAAGAAAGGTTAGGGTTCAAGATAAGTACGACTTTAGCAGAAAAGAGAAAATATTTGATTTCGGGTTGCGGGAGGGGTGGGGGGGAGAGAGGAAACAGAAATTGAATTTTTTCTCAATCTACAAACAACGTGTGTAAACAATATCCATGAGCAATACTGCAAGAAAGAAAAGAAGAAAAGGCAGAAGAGAAATGGAAGGGAAAAAGAACAATAAGGCCAATGTGCCTCAATAAGAAATCTTTATTAAAGAAAAAAGACCCCCCAGTACACAAGAAGCGTGCTGAGGTACAGAAAATTTACATATTACAAATGTGCCTCAATACTCAAAAGTCAAAACACTCAATATTTTATTGATCAATTATAACTTGTTTAAGTACAATAAAACACTCGTATAGATCCTAAATCTTAACGTCTAGTAGAACTAGGACTTCTACTTGACTAGTAAACCAAATCTAATTAAATTGAACCAAAACCCACACATAAAGGCCCATAACTAAATCAGATTTTCTTATTAACCCAAGGTCCACAACTATTGCCCATACCCAATGTTTGCAAAATTACTAAAATAGCCTTGACTCTAGAATAACCAAATAAAATATAAAAACCTAATTAACTACCATGGACACAACCTGGGCTTTACCATAACCTTAGGCTTTCAAAGAGGATATTACTTTTCTAACCATACTATAGTTATGCCATCACCAGCTGTGAGCAAACATAGAAGAGTATGGATCATATACAAATTAGTCTCAATAGCAAAGAGAATATCCTTAAAAGTGTATACATGAAAAAAGTTGGCTCCTTATCCACATGGACCCAGTTTCAAGCACCAATCATATCCTATATTGTCCACATGGGGAAAAAAAAAGTGCATCAGAGAAGGAGCAGTCAGCATGTATTAGATTTAACGACTATGAAATAATGCACATCATAATTCTTCTAGTATAAAAATGCACAAGATAATTCTTAAGTAGACTATTATTTCATGCCCAAGCATCCATTAAACAATAAAGAATGAATGCTAACATAAAGAAAACCAATTTAGATTCTGACCTTTGCAAATAATAGTGCTAAAGAATTTGGAAACTCTCCTGTAGCTATGATGACAAATAACAAAAATGGAAGGGACAAAAAGCTGTTATAGAACATGATCTCAATTGATGAAAGCCCATCCTCTGCACCAGACTTCTCTACCAACACTAAATACATGGTCTGCATTTGAATATAAGCAATTCCATTAGTAAAGCATGCATAATTATGAGCTCCAAAACAATTCTCAGTTTTGAAACTAAAACGTATCCAGTAATAGTTAAAAAATAAAGGTCCAACCTGGAAAAAAACAGAAGTAAGGGCCATGCCGTATCCAAAAAGGTCAAACGAAAAATCTCCTAGAGCAGCTATGATAACTCCAGCAGCAGTCAATATTACTGAAAGTGACACCTGACATTTGATATCGAGGCCATCAATAGATTAGAACCAACTATTCAAATTTAATAGCTATGAAGATTATCTGCTCAGTTTTAACACGAAAAATATCAAAGATTCCCAAAAAAAAAAAAAAAAAAAAAAAAAAATCAAATTTGTTCTATTTTACCCGAACCGCATTGCCATTGATATTAACATACAATTTAACAATCAAGCACAAAAAGGCCAAATTTAAACGAAGAATAATTAATCAGTAGAATTGCTTGAACTGAAATTCAGTACTGCTTTTTATTATTAATCAATTTAAAAAAAAAAAATTTAAAAAAAAAGTTTCCAGGAATCGCTTGAGCTGAAATTCAGTGATTAGCAAATAAATATCTATAAGCACGTGTTTGTGTGTATAAAAAGTAAAACATGCATTTATGTATGTAAAAGAAAGGACCTCAAAAATGGAGTAATTTCAGAATCACTGTGATTTTCCATGGCCGATGATTACGATGATGACGATGATGATGATGATGATGGTGGTGGTGGTGATTGATTATGAGATCGAGATATTGAAAAACGGTTTCTTCTGTTACCTGAGTAACGCCATCAAATCAAAAAACATAAAGCTCCAATTATAGCCTATGCCCGAACTCAATGCCACTCAATCAAAATCAAAACTAAGAAATTAAGAACAAATACGAAAATGAGATTAGATTTATAAAAAAAATAATAAAATTAAATTAAATAAATAAACCTGATATTATGGATTAAAAATTACATGCGAGGTTTTTTTTTTTTTTTTTAATATGGGTTAGTGAATTTGAGATCTAATAAGTGAGGGTTTCACAGTTTGTGTGAGTCAAAGTAAAGGAGTATAGTGTTGAGTGGGAGAGAAACAAAGTGGGTGTATGATAAAAAAAAAAAAAACAGTTGGCGGAGTTGGGTGAGTGAGTCTTGTGGGACTTTTGGATTTGGGAGTGAGTGATGGTAATCACATTCACATGGGATTGTTGTAATGGCTTTAGCATTTTTTTCCATGGGAAAGGGAAAGCTATCGGCTATCGCCATCTGACGCGGGATAGGTGACCTGTTGTTGAGGATACGCCGAGCAAGGTCGAGGCTCTCTTGGAACTTTCTTGATTTTTTTATGCTTATTTTATTGTGATTGATTATTGCTAATGGACCCATAAGCCCAAGTTTGTTTGTTTGTTTGTTTTTTTTTTAAACCTTTGGGAATTGAGGACAAATGATGGTGGTATCAAGACACAAGCCAGCTGGACAGGCGGATCTTTTTAGGGTGGACAAAAGTCACAAAAGTATCCTATTCTATTTTCTTAATCTAACCTATAATCGTGTATTAGAGTGTTACATTCTTGCACCACCATTGAATAGGAGATTTAAAGTTTAATTTTTACTTATAGGAAAAACTAATTGATATCTTGATCTGATAATAAAGAACACAATCATTATAAGTAAATGTTATAAGTTGTGAAACTCTATTAAAAAAAGGAAAAAGTATTGGGTTTGTCTTACCATAAATCTAGAAAGTGCTTTCATAACTTATTTGACAAGACAATGAGTTATGATTAGTGTACAATAAAAGTAATATCACTATATCAATGACAAGTTTTATGTGAAAATAATGTTACATTAATCATAATTTGCTATTTCAGATGTTGTAAAAAATAGTTGTGAAAGTTGTTGTATTTGTAATAATATTGTTTGTCTTATGGGGTTGTGCAAGCAATCTGCTATTTGCGTAATGGTATTGTGCCACTCTTCCTCTTCCTCATTTGATATCCTTCTATTCAAGCTTAAGAACCTCCGCATCCTCTTTTGCTTTTAATGAAATTGGTTTGAATAAAATGGGAGAAAACTTTAGATGTTTCCCCACATTTTCTTCAAAATCAAAAGATTCAAAAGTTTCTATTGAGGTTTATTTGTATACTTGATATTATTAAATTATTGGTTTATTACATGACTACATGGTATATTGGTATCTTTTTTATAACATATAGTCTCTCAGAGTGGGGAGAGCAAAATGTTTTTAAAAAATGAACGAATATATTTCTTTAGGAGCGCAGCTTACATCCAGTGCTCCAGTGCACTAGACGCGTTGCAATTATAACACGTGTCAAAAATGGACACATGTCACAATCGGTACGACTCTAGTGCACTAGAGCACTAGACATAAGCTGCACCCTTTCTTTAGATAAGTTTAGTTTGATTGACTTTATTTTGTTTCAAAATAAAATGTGAAATACATAAAAATTCATTAAACTATAATCTCTTCCTATCCAATTTCAACCAAATTGGGACAGCTAAAGTAAACATAGTGGGTTTAAAGGACTTTCTAATCCCTCCAGACCCCAAAGCCTATAAATTCCAAATTCTAAGTAATTGGCTATAGCTATGCTACACCTACAAGTCCTCACAGTTTCCGCAGCCTAGCCTACACTGGAAATACTAATGTTTGTGACTAGTGACATAGGTACATCATTTGGTCATTTATCATCCATCTCAGTTCAAGTCCAAAAATCCATAAGATGAAAAGAAACTTTGTATGATTTAACAATACGTCAAACTGTTTACATCTGGTTAGTACATGAAAACATTAACATTTCTCAAAATCAAAATTCTAGATGGCACCATAGGTTAATTAAGTTTGTCGCTCCACGTCAAGTCGCCATTCAAAATCAGGTAAACCATTCAAATTCAGCCTTATTTTACAATCTCTGATGACAAATAACTGCATGGGTTCTACCTGGCAGCAGCTCTTGCACTCATGGATGAGTGATACGTGGTGCTTCTTTGTTTCCTGTAAGATGTATAAACATCATCATATTGACTCACCTCATTTGGATTAGCTGTGGCCCCAAGTCCCAGCCTTCCAGAGCTAGTTGATCCTGGTTTCCGATCTACACTTCCATCAGCATAAGTCCCCGTCTCTGGGTCCAGTTGCAGGTTTGGGGGAGGGGGGATGCAAGCTCCTCCCTTTCGTACTTGAGGTTCTCTGTCATACTCATACTCATCATCTTCATCTCTTGAATCAGAATTAATGGGCCCTTCAGAAGGGTTAACCTCTCCAATTTCTTTGAAGAATTTTGACACTCTCTCAAGAATTTCGGATTGAGGTACAGTAGATGGAGGTATTACAGTTGGTATGTCCAAAGGGCTCATGGGAGAGTAAGGCACCCCGCTACCAATCTGCATCTTTCTGACCATTCCAGGAATAAGACCAGGTGGAAACAAAGGATATGGCGGCAACTTTTCGCCACTGCTAGTCATACCTGGCAACAAATGGGGTGCAGCTTGTTGGTTTGCTGGTTGAACAGAAGATGGTATGGGCATGGATCCCACAAAAGCACCAGCAGGGACTGAATTAGGGAGAAATTGCTGGCTCACTACAGATGGTGGGATGACTTGGGCAGAGGCAACATGTTTATCAAGATGCTCTTGATCTGATAAGCTCCTATCAGGTTGCCATTGTTGGATATTGTGGTTTGACATCTGTGGCAATCCTGCATGAAAAGAAAACTAAGTGAAATTTCTAGAATTGACAATGTGAGAACTGCAAGACGTGCGCACACGCACAGGCATAGCTTACCAGCAGCTGGATCTGCTGAACCGCTAATTGTAGGAGGCCCTGGGAAAGAAATAGTTGGTGGTCCACCAATCATCTCAGCCTTAAGTGCATCGATAGTATTCTGATCATAAATATCTTTAGAAGCCCACAACTCTAAGATTTTCTGTAACCTTGTCTGGTTTTCCTCCTTGCTTTGAGGGTTATGATAAATCCTCCCAAGCATGGAACCTAAAACAGGTTTAAATGCATGGGCTTCATTATCAAAATCAGGGCTTGTCCTCCTCTGTAAGCTGCAAAGTTTGCAAAGCAAAAGAATCGGGATAATAGCATATGGGAACATTTACTATATAGAAAGCATAAAAGAAATTGCTGCTAAGAAAATTAAAAAAAAAAAAAAAAAAAATTAGAACTAATATCCCGCCTACACAGAAAATGTTAACTGCAAGACAAACAAATTTATATTGTATTCT
>NW_027069577.1:821593-978700 GCF_002906115.3 Quercus suber
AAATCATTGACCAAAAAACAAACCAAAAATCAACCAGATAGGTCTAAGAGATTAACCACAAAGCAATCACAAATCAAAACAAATAAATCCACTCAAAACCCTAAAAATTTTACCTTTCTCTCTAGTCTCTGCTCTCCGCCTCTCTCTAGTCTCCAGTCTCCACTGTTCAGTCTGTTCTCATCTGCTCAACAGACAACAGCTCAAGGCTCAAGCAAGGCAGCAAGCTTGAAGCGCCTCAGCCTCTCTCTGATTCTCTGCTCTCCGCCTCTCTCAAGTCTCAACTGCTCACCTCACTCACCTCAGGAATCAGGTATAAAATTATAAATATTTGGGCACAGGCACAGAGCACTCCATTTTATTTGTTAAGAACTTAAATAACTTGTGTTATTTGGGCCCTCCCTGGCTGCTTTGTAACTTTATCATTATGGCTGCCCGGACCCTCCCTGGACTGGGCGTTATGCTTGGGCCTTTCAAGGTTTTTTTTTTTTTTTTTTTTTTTTTTTTTTTGGGTCTTATTAATAAGCCTTGTGTCAGTTTATGGCGTGCTTAAATTTTTGTTATGCTTGTACTTAATTTTTTTTTTATTTATGAGGTTAAATTGCTAAAAGTTGTTATTGTTTAGTGAAATTACAACAATATTTTTTATATAAATCAGGTTTTATTTCTCATTTGCTTTATACTTGAAAGTTATTTTTTATTTTAGTCTTTATAAATATATTGTTTGATTAGAAATGTCTACTAGAAAATATGCATTTGGATATGAAAAATTTAAAATTAATTAATTAATTAATTGAGTCTCAAAAATGATCAATGGATAAATTTGTTATTAGTAATAAACAAAATATAACACAAAATTTAGATGAAAATATCACAAATGAGCAAGAAATTCACCAAAATAATTTAGAAGAAAATGATGTTCAATTTTGCAATACAACAAATCTTGATAATGAACTTCAAAATATTTAGAAGAAAATGAAAATAATGATGAAAAATATAATATAAATATTAAATAAACATTAATTTAATTAATATATAAGTATAAAAAATATCTCATTTTTAGTTCTCGCCTTAGGCCCCAAAATGTCTAGGCCGCCACTGTTTCCCTCTCATCCTTTCTCTGCCTCAACCCACTTCACACCGTGCTCCATGGCTGACCACCAAGCTCTCCTTCTAAACCTCCATGGTCAGAGCTTTTCAAGCTCATCACCTCCAACCACGCACCACTGCCAAAACCCAGCCAAAATCAAATCGCAACAAAAAATTAGAAGCCCACCAAATCACAAATCAAATCACATCCACCGAAATCAAAGCACAAAATCCACAAAACAACCAAAATCACAAAATGAAAACACTGAAAGTGAACCCACCGTTAAAAAAACATGTATTGGTTTGTATTATATTTTAGAAGAAGAATCATCTTGTTGAACTAATTTTAGATCCAAATTAATCAAACACATATCCACAAGCAAGAATGATAGATTGAAAGCAAAGCAAAAAAAAATGGTATTTCCCAAAAAAGTGTTTTCAGAAAATAGAAAGGGTAAGCAAAATATAAAAACTATTTGCTTCATAATCTCAAATAAATAAATAAATAACCAAAAATCACACACCATAATCTGGTAAACCTCGTGAGCCACAATCTCACCTAAGAGGATCGTCTGAGTTGAGAGGAAGAGATTTTCATAGTCTTTGGCTCGGCAGCACAATTTTCGATTTCTTTTATTGACGTGGCTTTCACTCGCTCTTCTCCTGTCAGCCTAGGCGACGTATAAAGAGAAATAAAAGGAAGAAGAACAAAGCACCACGTAAAAAAGAAGAAAAGAAAAATAGTGAGAGAAGAAAGACAGACTGAGATTAGGTGCACTGTCGTAGGGATTTTTTTTACATTTTTTACTCTTTTTTTTTTTTTAACTCTCCTTTAATATATTTTATTTAATGGTTGAGATTGAAAGTTATTTTTTCGATTTTTAATCTCAGCCATTAATTACAATTGCATCAGAGTATTGCACCTAAATTTGAAAAAGACAAAGAGACCTACACCTACACATACACATACATATACGTAAGCACAAATACACATACACATACATAAGCACACATAAACACATATATATACACATAAACATATATAAATATAAGTACGCATAAACACATGCACATACACATACATAATCACACATACACATACACATACATACATATACACATAAATATGCATATACATAAACATAAACACACATACACATAAACACATATAAACTCACATAAACGTAAATATACACACGCATAAACATACATAAATGCTCGATTTAGCACACCAAAGTAACTAACGAAATTGTTTGAGGATTGGTATTAGTTTGCAATTTTTTTCAGTCTATATGAGAGTTTAATTTTTCTCAGTCTGTATGTGTGTTTATGTCTATGTATATTTATGTTTTTGTGTATGTGTGTTTATGTTTGTTTGTTTTTGTTTATGCGTCTTTATGTATATGTGTGTATGTTTGTTTGTTTTTGTGTATGTTTGTTTATGTTTGTGTTCATGTATGTTTATATGTATGTGTGTTTATGTTTATATTTAAACATACATAAACATACACACATACATAAACATGTATAAACATAAATGAACATAAACATAAACACACATGCACGTACACATAAATATAAACATAAGCATAAACATACACATACGCACACATAAACATACTCATACACATACACACTCATACACATACACACATACATAAATATAAATGAACATAAACATAAACACACATACACATACACTCAAACATAAACATGTACATACACACACATAAACATACACATACACATACACACTCATACACATACACATAAATAAACACACATACACATACATATGCATTTTTAGTTATCGCCTTAGGCCTCAAAATGTCTAGGGTCACCTCTGCGTTATACTAGCGAACCCCATTTTTTTATGTGAAACTAATTTTGATTTATAAACACTTCTTATATACTTCACCAAAAACTCATTTAAAGAAGAGCACAGAATGTACATCTCCCCAACTATGTTGTTTACTCCAAGGCTAAGTGAACAATGTGAGACAAAAATCAGATAGGAAAATCTACAGACATTAGAGGAAAGCAACTAATGCAATAGTACGAACAAAGAGTTAAGAATTGTTATCTTTTGTTGTCACCATAACAATTAAAACATTGCAATAAGAGACGCATGTAACAAAATTTAACTTTACTTTTGTTCTTGTCATTTTTTATTTTTTCTTCTTCTGATTCTCAGTAGCCATAGACTTACCTTTGGGTTCTTATTGATTGGCTTTCTCAAATCTCGATAGCCTCAACTCTTTCACTCCGTTGCACTTTCAGTTAGATTTTTTGGGGTTTAGGGCTTCGTTTGAAATAACGATAACGAGCAGATAGAATTCTTTTTTTTTTTTCTTTTTTTATATGTTTAGTTAAACTTTATGTAATTATAAAAAAGACCCATAAATATTTTATTATTCACTCCTGACCCATGATAATAAATGTAATTTTTTATTTTTGGGCTCCTCCATATGTCTTAGGCTGTGTTTGTTTTGGGTGAAATGGAAATTAGGAAAATATTTTACACCCTTGAGTGTGTTTGGGTGCACATGAAAATATGGTCAAATTGAAAATTCATATTAGTTGACCATAAATTAAACCCTTTAGACTCAGAAATTAGTTTACATAGTGGTTTTACCTTTAATCAATTTCCACTTTCCTCACTGACACACATCAAGCCGAAGGAATGAGAGAGAAAGGGACCTAGCTCGTGCCACCGCCAATCCACCTTTGTTGCTGTCTCCACTCGCCCTCTCGCTGATCTGCCTTTGCCGCTACCTCCGCTCACTGATTCATTACTTCCTCCTTTCTTCCTCTTCTCATCCTTTCTCTTCCCCAATGACCCACCAAGGCCAAATCTTGAATTGCATGTTATCGATCTACAACCCGCTGCCCACCCGCATCGTCGCTACCCTCAACGATCTCGCTACCCTCTATGGATTTATTTTTTTAGCCTTTTTTTTTTATTGCAACTAATATTTGTTCTTGGGGGTGATGGATCGATGTCTGAGATGGGTTTTTTCAGGTTATGTGATGAATTTCTTATGGGTTTCAACGATGGTTGAGGTGGGTTTTTTCAGATTGTATGATGGGTTTGTTGTGGGTTTTAATGGTGGATCGGTGGTGGGTTTGTTAATTATGATTTTTTCAAGTTAACTGGTTATGTAGTGGTTGGTGGTGGTTGATGGTGACTGGGTTTATAGTGGTCGGTGGTGGCTATGTTTATGGTGGTGACTGTGGTAGCCAGGCTTATGAAAATAGGTTTTTACATTCAAAACCAAACACAAAAAATAATTTTCTAATGATTTTTTCACAACATAGACAAACAATTGAAACTATTTTACACTCAAAAAATATTTTACATATTGCCAAATGCAGCCTTATTGGCAAGTTTAAATAAAAATTAAGAAAAAATTATAGATCAATTATTTTTAGAAAAGATACCAAAAAAAAAAAAAAAAAAATATGTAAAATATTCACAATAAAATTTTCAATAAAAAATTAAGAAAAAATTATAGATCAATTTTTTTTAGAAAAGATACAAAAAAAAAAAAAAAAAAACTATGTAAAATATTCACAATAAAATTTTCAATAGGTATAAAATAAATTTTGATGGAGCTATTTTTGAAGAAGAGAACTGTGTTAGGGGTGATAATTAAGAATGATGCAAGCCTAATTATGGCTTCGCTATCTCAGCAAGTTCCTCTGTCATTCATAGTGATTGAGGTTAAGACTTTGGTGGCATGACAAGCATTGGAATTTGCTATGGAAATAGGTATTGATCGGGTTATTTTAGAAGGTGATTATGAGATCCTCATAAAAATCCTTTAAGAACTGCATTAGATCTTCATCTCAGTATGGTCATAATGTGATGCATCACATCCTTATAAAAATCCTTAAAGTTCTCTCTGCTCTCATTCATGAAGCAGCTCGAAGCTAGTTGCTTAATGGCGTATCAATTTGCAGGGGTTGTCCATCTTTTCTTCGCCGATAATAGCCTCTTATTTTGCAAAGAAAATGCTCAAGAATGTATGAAACTCATTGACATCCTTGAGAACTATGAAGCGGCCTTTGGACATAAAATCAACACTGACAGATCATCAGTGTTCTTGAGCTCCAACACCCCCCAAGAAACCAAGGAGGAGATCTTGAGTATCCAGGGACCAATGCAAGATTCATGGCATAAAAAATATTTTGGGCCTTCCCTCAATCATTGGAAAGTAAAAAACTGCAATGTTTGCTTAGATTAAAGAGAAAGTGGGGAAGAAGTTGGTGGGTTGAAAAGAGAAACTTCTATCCATTGGGGGTAAAGAAGTCCTCATTAAAGTGGTAGCCCAAGCAGTACTCACATACACCATGAGCTGCTTCCAATTACCTAAAAGTCTCTGTGATGATCTTTAGGGGATGATGCAAAACTTCTGGTGGGGACAAAGAATGCAGGAATCAAAAGTAGCTTGGGTGAGTTTGAAAAAGATGTGTAAATCTAAGCTCAGTGGGGGCATGGGCTTTTGTAATCTCCAAGCCTTCAACCTTGCTATGCTTGCAAAACAAGGTTGGAGAATTTTCCAAAATCCATATTCGCTTGTTGCCCGGGTATACAAAGCTAGATACTTCCCTTTTGATGATGTGCTAAACTCAAAGAAGGGCAGTAATCATTCTTATACTTGGAGAAGTATCCACAATAGTTTAGACGTAATAAGGAAGGGTACCAGATGAAGGGTAGGAAATGGCCGAAGAATCCATATATGGGAAGATGAGTGGCTCCCCACTCTGACTACTTATAAAGTGATTTCTTCCCCTAAAGACCTTAGAAACTTCCCAATGGTCTCATCCCTCATCAACGAGGACACAAAATGGTGGAAAGTGAATACTATCAAGGCTTTGTTCCTCCCTTTTGAAGTAAACTCAATCCTAAAACTTCCCTTGAGCTACAATATGCCAAACAACAAACTAATATGTGTGGGAAATAAAAGGGGTTCCTTCACGGTCAAAAGCGCTTACTACATTGTTGCTAAGATTGTTGACTCCAGTGAGGAGGGAGAAAGCTCAAACAGGGATTCAAGGTCCCAAATTTGGAAAATGATGTGACAACTAAAGATACCAACAAAAATTGGTATTTTTGCTTCGTGGACATGAATGAATGCTCTCCCCACAATGCAAAATTTAAAACTCAAAGCTATAAACACTGTTGGTTTTTGCCCTCTTTGTGAAAAAGTCCCTAAAAACCTCCCTTATGCCTTACTTCACTGTGAGCATGCAAAACAAACTTGGGCTTGTTGGCATAACTACCCTGTGGACTTGTCTTTGGAAGCTCAGGATATCCTAGACATCACCCTCAACTTGCTAGATATAGGTACTGCCCATGACTTAGGACTATTCTTTATTGTAGCTTGGTCTGTTTGGTGGAATCGTAACCAAGCTACTCATGATGACTTGGGTTTTCCTCTTATTCAGACTTGGGAAATAGCAAATAGAACTTCGCTGGACTATAAAGTTGTCATCTCCTCGTCTATCTCTACTTGGAAAGCCCACCACCCCTCCCCCCCTATGGTTTTTTCAAAATCAATGTTAACGGGGTTGCTTCAAATGCCAACAAAAATTCTAGCATCGGGGTGATTATTAGAGACAGCCATGGATCACCCTTAGTAGCTATGAGTAAGCTTTTGCCTATGCTCTATTTAGCAGAGGTTACCGAAGCCCTTGCATTACAACAAGTAGTCCAACTTGCTACATAATGAACCTATCTCAAACCTTCTTTGAATCCGATGTCCTTCCCCTTGTCTAAACTTTAAACTTTGGTAAGGATGGGGCAAATTGGGACATATTCTCCAAGAAATTAGAAGTACCAAGAACTCCATCGGCTTATGTTCCATTCACCAACTAAAAGGGGAAGACAACAGGGTAGCTCATGAATTGGCCAAAGCAACAAAATCTTCTGGGATTTCTTAAATCTGGAAAGGAGTCTCTCCTCCTCTTGTGTAGCAATTTATGATATCTGATTTGTCATGTAATTTTGTACTTTAGCTGTTGTCTCTTTGTTGTACTCTAATTTCAATTGGAATATATCTATTCCTAGTTTCACCAAAAAAAGAAAGAAAAAAAAAGTGATGGATATCCATTACCTTGCCTCAAGTTTTATAGCTTTAAATTTCTCTCGTATCCATATGCATTGTAATTTCGTGGGGTACTCACTTGCGAGGCAAGCTATTATTTCCTTTATTTATTAGTCTGGATGGATGATATACCACTAGATGTTTACTCAGTGTCAATGATGCATTGAAGTTCTTCTTTAAAAAAATAATATAAATTTCTCTTGCCAAGTAAATGCTAATTTAGCTTGTTTTCCTCACATAATTAGCATCCTACTCACCTAAACAACCCATTATATTTGGAAAAAAATTATATGATTTGAGTAATATATATATTAATTGAAGCCCTTTTGTAACTTGAAAAATTTGTTGGGTCCATCACTAAAATAGTTAATTATTTTGTTTAGCAAATTAAAATAATTGATAGTTGAGCTCAAGACACCAATAAGTTTTCGGTGTGGGCAAAAATCGAACCCAGATTTTTATTTAACTATCAGAGACTTTACTAATTAAGCTAATTGGAACCCACACGTCTCAATAGGTTGATGGTCAAGTGATAGTCTCTCTTTTTATTTTTTTATTTTATAAATTATTTATTTAGGATATAGTCTTAATTATCTTAGCCACTCACATGAGACTTTTTTTTAATAATTTTTTTTAGAAGAATATTTTTGATAATGTTTGTTGTACTTGTACACGTACATACACGCAAACTAAAAAATCGAATGGTCAAAACATGTTATTAGGCCTGTCCAAGACAAACTGTGTACTTGACCCACCCAAAATTCGAGCCGAGTTGATCCGGAAACCGCCTGATCTGACTCCAGTGACAGGTCGACGACAGTTTCCGACGTACCTAACCCGATTTCGGCAGGTCAGTTGGCGGGTCCTTGCATCTAAACCCGATTTCAACTGGCCTGACTAATTCTACCACCAAAAAGGCCGCCGATCTCCACTGTCGATACAATTTCTCAGTCGGATCTCGAAGAGATCTTGATCTCACTAGATTTGGCGAGATCTCTTCGAGATCCACCTAGATCTAGCGAGATCTTGCCATACAAGGCTAGTTTTCGGCCAGATTCGCCGGATTTCAGCTAGATCTACCCAATTTTCGGTCAGATCCTACAAGTTTCGGCCATATTTGACCCCAATTGAGACTTGACCACCTTTTGGAAAAGAACCATCCGATTCGTCCTGACTCTCTGATCGGTTGGCGGTGGGTTTGAAAATTCTTAACTCGACTTAGTTGGGTCGGTCGTGGGTTGGGGACAAACTCGACCCGAACCGACTCATGGTCACCCTTACATGTTATAATTTTAAAATCGTGAAATCCTGCCTTAACAACACCATCTCACTCTCTCTCAAAAAAAAAAAAAAAAATCATCTCACAATTTATAATTATACCACGATTTTGGGGTTTTTTATTTTTCCATAGACATGACAAGTGATTTTAAAAGAAAAATCAAACATTAACATTTTGTTTGGGCAAGTGACAAGTGTGTACAGTATAACATTAGCACACTCCAAAACCCTCAACCCAAAACCCTCACAGCCTGCACCGACCTCTCTGCGCTATCTTCTCTCTCGCTCTCTCTCACAGAAAGCCAAATATGTCGAGCAAATAAGAATCAATAGTGGCGATGATTCAACTGCATAGGAGCTCGCTGTTGATGAACACTGCCACTGTCTCTTCCTCCATATTCTCTAAACCTTCAACTCCTTCATTTCTTCGCCTCAACTCATTCATGTCTAAGGTTACCCATTCTTCACTTCACTCCCTTTTCAATTACATTTCTCTTTGGTTACCCACAAACTGTAAATAATAAAATTAGCAATATATATGCTTATGTTGCTCTGTTTTTTTTTGGTTTAGTTGTTGAAAGATTTTAAGAGAGGAAAAGTAAGTAGAATTTAAATTCATTGCCCATTTTATAAAAATGGGTCCTTTTATTTCTGAGTGAAAAGAAGAAAATATAAAAAAAAAAAATTGGGAAAAAAAAAGTATATTATTGTTTTCAAATTTTAACTAGTTTTGTCTAGTTCTGTTATTGTCTTTTGAAAAGTTTTAAAATATTCAGAAAACCATTTACAGGTGCTATTGTTTTTGTTGTTTGAATCTTCATCCTCTAAGTTTTATTAAATGGCGTTTCTTTATTATTATATCCTGTTATTCTTGTAGTCGATTTAATTGCGTACAAGCGCATTATGTAGGTTTTGTTTAGTTGATGAATAAAGTGTAGAAGTTGTGTGATAAACGAAAGTACTGTTGAACTCACGGTTTCAAATTTTTTATTTATTTTTTTGTAGTGAATTAAATTAGCAGATTACATTGGGTTGAGCTTATTTTTCTTGGAAATGAAAGGCTGCTATTGTTTCCATGCTTAAATTTATGTATAGGTTTTCAGTGATTTTTATGTATAAATGTTATGCTATTATGTCTATCTGTATTTAATGTGGCGAATATTAATATTAGTGTGTTGCATTGGTGCCACAGTTGCAGTATAGGGGACTTCAGCAGACCCCAAGAACTCATTTACCATGTTCTTCATTTGGCATCAGTAATGGCAATGGATACAGAAAATGTTCTCAACTTAAGTGTAGTAAAGTCAAGGTATCTTGCATGATCTCAACCAACCATGTAAAAGGCGGAAAGGATTCCCATATTTTCAGAAGCCATGTTGATTGTTCTCTGTTTGGTTTCACAGTTCCATCCCGCTTAAGACTTGGGCTCCTTAATTTTATGGCACCTTTGGATACTTCAATTTATGGACCTCTAAACAGTGGTTTTAGGAGTTTTAATAATTGTGGAAGTTTTGCTCGGAGGTTTTCTTCTAAAGATGCGAGAGTAACAAGTATACGTGAAAATACTGGTGTTACGGGAAAAAAGGGTGGTGGGAATACCCTCCAGACGTTCAGTCAGCATCAGAAGAGGGCAAATGTGTTGGCCGCTCACAGCAGAAAGACAATTGCAAATTCTAATATCTCAGCCTCTAAAGACATTGACATGGTGACTTCTACTGAATTGCTAGTTGGAGATGGGAAAGGGGATGTGGAACTGTCATCAAAGGTTTCAACTTCCCGTGTTAACAATGATAATCAAAACTCTGAAATTGACAGACAACGGAAGCAGCAGTCGAGAAACAAGAAAAACAAGGTACGGAAATCTGCTTCAAATGCTTCAGATGAAGCTGTTGTAGCAAAAGGACCTAAAGTGAAGAGTTCTGGTGTGAGCAAAAAAAGTCAGAATTCTACACAGGCTTTAGAGGTTAGCAATTAACTAATTTGTAGTAGCATCAAAATTAAGTCCTTTATTTCATTGCAATATTTTAACTAACACTTCAGTTCTTCAGAAGAATTCAGTTGGGAGCACAGCTGTGGAAGTGCTTGATAGTTCTACTTCAAGAGAACTCCATACTAAGAAGAAAAATGGGAAATCTAGTAGAAGCGGGAAATCTGTCAAAGCAGCTAATGAGTTACCACAGAAACCGAATCCACAACAGATAGACAAAGTTAAGCATCTTGGACAAAGACCACTGAAACAGCTATATCCCCCGGATGGGAAATCTGTTGTGGTGGTGGAGTCTGTTACAAAGGCTAAGGTTATTCAGGGCTACCTTGGTGATATGTATGAAGTCTTGCCTAGCTATGGTCATGTAAGAGACTTGGCTGCAAGATCAGGATCTGTGAGGCCTGATGATGACTTTAGTATGGTGTGGGAGGTTCCATCACCTGCCTGGACTCATTTGAAGAGCATCAAGGTTGCAGTAAGTGGGTATGGTTTCTTATCCCCTTCAATCATTTTAAAATAGCCTAGTGCAAAACCATAAGACTATAAAAGTGCACTGGAATATTATCTTTTTGCATACCTATCAACTTAATAATCAATAGTTTAATTCTGAGTTGAGAGGCGTTTTTGGTGGTCATTTTCATAATCATTACTGATGCTGATTTATTATGTTAATAATTGGAGCTTTGTTATTCAGTTGTTTTCATTATTAATTTTTTCCCTCAGTGTTGTTTTTCTGTTTCTAAATTTTCTTGTTCTTGTTGCCATGTTCCTCAGAGCAGAAAATCTTATCCTTGCATCAGATCCTGACAGAGAAGGAGAGGCTATTGCATGGCATATCGTTGAGATGTTGCAGCAACAGGATGCTTTACGTGAAGATCTTAGCATAGCAAGGGTTGTCTTTCATGAAATAACTGAAACATCCATTAAAAGTGCTCTACAAACTCCAAGAGAAATTGATGCAAACTTGGTTCATGCTTATCTTGCACGTCGTGCACTCGATTATTTGATTGGATTTAATATTTCGCCATTATTATGGAGGAAACTACCTGGTTGCCAGTCAGCTGGGCGGGTTCAATCTGCTGCACTTTCTCTTATATGTGACAGGGAAATGGAAATTGATGAATTTAAACCTCAGGAGTATTGGAGTGTTGAGGTGAAGATGAACATAAATAGACCGGGTTCTTCACTGAAAGAATGTTTTTTTCAAGCACAGTTGACCCATTATGATTCCCAAAAGTTAAATCTGTATTCGATCAGCTCTGATATGGAGGCAAAGAATATTGAACAGAAGATTAATTCAGAAAATTTTCAAGTGGTCAGCTCTAAAAAAAGCAAAATGCGGAAAAACCCTCCTACACCATATATAACATCAACACTTCAGCAGGATGCAGCAAACAAATTACATTTTTCTGCATATTATACAATGAAGGTTTGGAAGAATTCATGTCTTTGTTGCGTTTCCATATTTCTTATTCATAACATTTATTCCTGTAAAACTTTTAATGTTATGTTTTTCAAATTCTAATAATTGAATTTATAATTATTTGCTTTATTCGTCACTGATAACTTTATATTATGAATACAATCTAATTTCTTTATAATAAAATCATAAAGAAAAATATATTAATCAAATATTGCATTCATATGTTGTAGATTGGGTTAAAGTGATCTAGCTGAGACTTATTCATTCATTGAAGTATACATTAATATGTAACAACTAAATTGATGGTTAATTCCTGATTTCATAATTGAATCTTACATACTAGTTATAGCAACCCAGAAGAATGCTTTGATAAAGTTTCGTTTAAAATGCTGTCTCAAAAGCAATGTGCTAGTTGAAGAACAAGATCAGCAGTGGATTCTTACTTCCACCATTTTATATTACTTATGTAGGAATGAAGATGCTCTTGGCTCAAGGCTATCACCCGACTATCAACACACTCATTAGCAATGAGGACAGAGTCAAGAATCTGTCTACCGCCCACAAAACTATTCTGAGTCTCAGAAATTAGTTGATCTAGAACTAGCTTCAAACGGTTCGCCAAAACCTTAGACAAAATCTTGTACAAACTCCCCACCAAGCTAATAGGCCTGAAATCTCGAATATTGGAAGCATCATTCTTCTTAGGAATTAAGGCTATGAAGGTAGCGTTTAAAGACTTCTCAAACTTACTGTGAAGATAGAACTCTTCAAAAACTGCAAGAATGTCTCTTTCCACCACTCGCCAACAATGGTGAAAGAAGGCTAGAGTGAAACTGTCTGGACCTGGGGCTTTATCCCCAGCCAACTCCTTGACAGCAATAAGAATCTCCTCTTTCTCAAACCTCCTCTCGATCCAGGCCCTCTCCACCCCGTCTATCTGATCAAACTCCAAGCCTTCCGCGAAAGGCCTCCACTCTTCTGACTCCTGATACAAATTTTTATAAAATTGTACCACTTGAGCCACCACCTCGGACTCCTCCTCATACATCACCCCATCTACCTCCAAAATGCTCAGATGGTTAAACCTTCTATGGGAGTTGGCCACCCTATGGAAGAATTTGGTGTTATGGTCTCCTTCCTTAATCCATAACATTCTTGATTTCTGTCTCCAAGAGATTTCTTCCAAAGAGAGGAGCTTCTCAACTTCAGATCTCACCTCAGCTCTCTCACAAGCCTCTGCATCAGAGAGGCCAAACTCCCCTTCCTTGGCATCTAGACTTTTCAACGTCTCCAATAATTGAGACTTCTTACGGCCAACATGACCAAACTCCGAACGGTTCCACTGAATGATATCCTCTTTCAAAGCCTTCAACTTTTTGGCAAAGACAAAACTAGGAGTGCCAGAGAAAGAATGTCTATTCCACCAAGAATGGACTCTCTCAAGGAACCCATCCGTTTTTAACCACATATTCTCAAACTTAAACGGACTTTTCCCCCTCGCCATTCCCCCTACCTCCAATAGAATTGGGAAATGATCAGAAATTGGGCGAGGTAAAATCCGCTAGTATTGTTATAACCTCTTTGTAAGGACTTGTAGATTGTTACTTTGGTTTTGACTTATGGATTGTTGCTATTGAGGCAAATTTCCTGGCAAAAGGCATCAAGGACAGGAAAATGTTTTAGAGGCCCTGTGTATGCATCTTGATTTGTTGTTGGATGGTGTTTGTGATGCATTTTCTTTTTCTTCAAATATCTGTTTGTTCTTTTTAAAGACTCTCTTTCTTTTAGTACCTTTTTTTTCATCTTTCCTTTCTATAATAGAAATAGTTTTTAAAAATTGTAACTCTACTGATGGTAGTGTGCGGTTGTAAATTTGGATATTCTAGGTGGGAGTCTACTTGAACCTACTTAAGAAAATGTATACAAAACAATTGAATTAAATTTAGTAGTGGCAATGTTCCTCAAAAAAAAAAAAAAAAAAAAAATTTAGTAGTGGCAATAACTAATTGTTCTAAAATTAAATTGCAAAATCATATACTTCTTACTGGCAGCAGAGAAAGTATTGCCACTGCAAGTAGTGATTTGGGTATGAAAATTGGTTAATGTATACAAAAAAATTGATTCAAAATTAAATTTGGCAGTGGCAATAACTAATTGTTCTAAAATTAAATTGCAAAATCATTTACTTCTTACTGGCAATAGAGAAAGTATTGCCACTGCAAGTAGTAATTTGGGTATGAAAATTGGTTAATGTATATTGCCTGCTTTACCTTAGGACCCTCATTGATTCTAAATGCTTTTAATAGTTTTATAGAATATTTTAATTGATGTCAATATCTTCATTATGCTTGTTGATGTGAGATACTACACCATTTCTTCTGGACATGTCTGCATGTGCTCAGTAGAGTTCCATGTTGGCTAACATTATTAAACTCTGTTGTAAAGATGATCCTTTTGCAATGTATAGTGAATCACATTTCCTTTTCTATCTCAGATGTCTGATGAAGCTGTCCAAGAGATTCGCTCCATGGTCATTGAAAGGTGACATTTATAGTTATCCACACTTGCATCTTTCTTTTTTTCGTTTCATTTCATTTTTTCTTTGTAGTTTATATATTCTGCATTTGCTTGTTGATGTATGTATTTGTGCATGTATTCGTTAAATTATGGTTATTGTCTTGTTTTGGAATATTGTATTGTGTACAACATATGTTTTCCACGGTCTGGAACTGGTGGCGGATGCTTGCTATTATTGGAAGGGCTTGCTTGTTTATGATAATTGAAAGGACATGCTTGTTGATTATCATACATGATCTGATGATGGCGTTGTAGTTAAATGTTACTTTTTTGTTGAGGAAAAATAAATTGTTACCTATTTAAAAAAAAAAAAAAATGTTGCGAAAAGAATTATAATTTCAGTTTTATCAAGATGCAAAGATGTCATTACCTTAATATTTACTTGAATTGCTCCCCACCCTTTTCCTCTTATACTGCTATTTGTGCTAAAATTGCATTTCCTTATGCAATGATATCTCTTGTGTTTCCTTGTCATTTAACATAAAAAACATACTTTGTGCAGGTATGGACAAGGGTTTGCATCAGGGAATTCACGCAAATATTTTAAGAAGGTGAAGAATGCTCAAGAGGCCCATGAAGCAATTAGACCCACTGATATTCGGAGGTTACCATGTAAATAAATATATTTTCAGGCTTTATGGAACTTTATCTGGTTGGTTTTTAATTTGAGTTTGTAGTGCAAAGTTAGTGTCTTTCATATTTCCTTCTGATGGACTATTATAACCTATTAACTAGAGAAATTTCTCTCTTTGGCTTTCAGCAACGCTCATTGGAGTGCTTGATGAAGATTCCATGAAGCTATACACTCTTATTTGGTCTCGGACAGTGGCATGCCAAATGGAACCTGCTATCATAGAGCAGGTGAGAATGTAAATTTTTTCTCTCATTCAAAGTGAGTTAAGCCATATTTTCTTTGACAAATCACTAAAGAAATTGCATTACGTCCTACTGGAATTATTTGTTCTCAATTAAGGGTTGTTTCTCCATGGTATTTGTTATGCAATTACAATCATCTGTTTCCTAACTTTTTTATTAATCAAACAGATACAACTTGATGTTGGAAATGCTGACAAGTCCCTTGTTTTCCGATCTGCATGCTCAAGAGTTAATTTTCTTGGATATCAGTCAGTATTTAAGGTGCACTCATTACTCCCATCTTGCAATGGCAATATTCCTGTAAAGCTGTAAATGTGTCTTTAGTAGAACTGTATGTGTGGCAGTTGCCCATTAGCGGGTCATAATTCATCTACTTGCCACTCTTGTATTGCTCTGTGTGAGGTCAACTCAAGATGAATTATATTTTAGAATTGATATTTATTTCTGCATAATTTGGGCTACTAGAAGCAAATGAATACTATGTATATACATGTGTGCACAAGGATCTGCAAATGCTTGTAGACATGATATTTCATATAACTGTGTAATTCATATGATTGGAAATGCTTGACTAATTCAAAATGATAGTGCTCATCATTCTTCAGTTGTAATTTTAAATTTTGGCTATTACGCTGATGGTTTCTTTTCCACTACCGTTTTTGATATCCACTATTCCACTTCAATCCCTACTTTCACATGTTGGAGTGTATAAACGTTTCATGAGTTTTCAGTAGTTAATTCTGATTAGAAATTATAGTTGAAGTTGTTTAAGAAGAAGTTGATAGTAACTTTATATTGTCATTATTTCTATCTTTTAGCTTGCATTTCTTCTTATTGTTATATTTTCTTTCCTTTTGTTTTCTTTGCTATGAAAGTTCAATCACCTTATCTGTCTTTTTTCAGTTGACTTGCATGTGATTTATATGATGCTTTATTGTACCTTGTCACATGTTTATTTGTGAGATTTTTCTTTTTGTCTGCTCTTTAATTTTCTAGGACGTGGAAGCTGCAGCAGTCCGAAGTAAAGAAAATGTCGAGAATGATCAAGATGAGGCGTTTGGTATTCTTAATTCATTGAAGGTAGTGGATCTCATATATATATATTGTTGGGCCATGAGGCACGAGGGCAGTATTACTTGACCATGTTTTTGTATCAAAATCTCTCTTGAATATATACTGATGATGGTAATTTTTTATACCTGTTCCCTGAATTGTGCCTTTATTAACTTAGTGCATTTTGTAGCTAGAGGATCGATTATATCTTGATGAAGTGGAACTCAAGCAGCACCATACCAAGCCTCCACCACGCTACTCTGAGGGATTCTTGGTACATTATCATCACCGTTCTTTATATTAGTAGTATTTTAGAACAATCTCTCTCTCTCTCTCTCTATATATATATGTGTGTGTGTGTGTGTGTGTGTGTGATCCTATTTCCGTACAAATGTTACATTCCATCTTGTCATGCACAAAAAGAAATTTCACAAAATTAAAATTCCCATAAAAAGGTGTTTGTATCTGAAGGTTGAATAATAATAATTTCTTTATGTAATAAGTATTTAATAACAACCATTGAAATTGCTTATGTTTTGGTATGTTTGCAGGGCAATATCAATATATTATGCACTGAAAGTAAGTTTTAAAAAATTAGGCTAGAATACAAATTACACCTTTAAGTTTACTGAATTATCTTTTTTGTCAATTTAGCCTTCCATCCAAAAACTTGGTTAACTATTAAAATATATTTTTGATCAATTTTTTCATTTTATTTTTGGTAAAAATAAAATTTACACCTTTTAAGTTGGGAGTTTAGTCGTTACTTTTTTTTTTTTAACGCTAACATGTAATTTTATTACTTTTTTACCAGTAAAAAATATTTTTAAATAGTTCATGGTGTTTATGGACGGAAGGACTAATGATGGCAACAAAATTAAACTTTAAGGGCTAAAATGTAACTTGGTGGACAAAAATGACAATTCAGCAAGCTCAATAGGTGTAGTTTGTGTTTTAGCGAAAAAATTACCATGTGTTAGATATTGGTATTGATATATCATACTATTGTTTTCCATGTATGCACGTTTTCTTGGAATGCTAAAAGTTCTTTTTTCCTTTATTTGATCTGTCTACCCATTGTCTTCTAAATATAGTTTTATGGGTTTCTCTTTCTATCTTATTGCGTTCTGATCCTGTTCCACTTCCACTTTATCTGAGCTGCTTGTAAAATGTCATGTAATTTCTTTCATGTTTTTAATTCCAATCTCTGGTTGCTTCAGACTGGGGCTCCTTTAAACTTGTTTATAACTTTAATGAGTGTAGTTTGAGCACAACTTTAGAGCCCTCTTCCCTTATGAGTCGAGTGTGAGCACTATTAGATCAGCTTGAAAAGTTCTACTTCCAATTATTTTTGATGATTTCACTCGTTTGTGTATTCAGAAAGAACATGGTAAAATATTGAGGAAACCAATTTTACTAACCTGCATTATTTGTAACCTCTTTTCTACACAATGATGCCAATTCACTGTCTTTTGCATCAGCCTTTCTATACTTGTTAAATTGATTATTATTATTTTTTATAACATGAAAACCAATTCATGAGTGTTCGACAACAAGACTGGTGTATTTGGCAAACACATGGGATCATCTGAGCCTTAATGGCTTGTATGACAGTGGAGCTGAGTTTGAATTGAAGCTGAATGGCTTATCTCAGCTCAAACCAGGCTTGAATAAAGTTACCTTCCAGCTAATCCAATCTCAAACAACCTAGTGCCTGCCTTGGTTTGGGTCATATTTGTAGCCTTTAGGCAAACTCAACTTTGGAAACAGTGACAGTCTTTTGCCTATGTAATCAGTCTATTTGTATGCATTTTGAAATATTTGAAAGACATTTAATTAATTATTAACTTTTGTGATAAACCTATTATTGGTCCTGCTGATTTTCTCTCCTAAAGGGTGTAGTTGTTACCAAATGTGATGATTTAGTTGCTTCAGTGGCCCTCACGTATACACAATTGTTTATGTGTTTCCAAGTGCCAAGGTTGGAGGGAGGGAGGGAGGCAGACTTGAAATTGCTTTTGAACTTCTGTTATTTGTTGGCTTTCTCTTTTGCTCTCTAACCTTTGAAATCTTAAAATTTATAGGTTAAGAAGTTAGAGGAGCTTGGGATTGGAAGACCTTCCACGTATGCAAGCACGCTGAAAGTTTTACAGGTATAAGTGTCAAATTGGATAGCATTTGTATATATTCTTGGGATTGATGTATCATGTACCTTTGTTGTAATTGTTTATTTGGGTTTTAGAGGGTGGCGCTCCTTTTGGAGGGCCTCTTGCTTTTGTATTTTCTTCTTTTCCATTTATTATTATTAATGAATAATAAATGTTAAATTACCAATTCTCCCAAAAATTTAATCTATTAGGATATGGTAAATTTAATCATTTAACCACATACTTCTAACACTCTCCCTTATGTGTATGTAAAATTACTATTCTAATAAATTTATAATTTTAGAAGCAAATCATTGAGTTTATTGGATGACAATATGCCAATGTATATATGATTACTTGGAGGCTTTCTTAGATTTTTCCTATAAAAAAAAAATTACTTGGAGCTTATTTTAAATAAGTAAAAATAATTTTGTTCGCACGAGATGGTTCAAATACACATGATGTGTATCAGGTCACTCTTGAAGATGTACAATCTCAAATTCAAAAATTAAAAAAAGTCTAAAAAAGATGATGAGGGGATATTACCCTAGGCAATTAACCAGTCGTGTAAGGATCTTAAAAAGGACTGTTTGATAACATGAATAGGACATTCAAAACCATCAAAGTTTCTTCAGGTCTTTTCTCGCTAAATTGTCCACAATGCACACAAAGGAACAATCTTCCTGATTTGTTAACTCCTTTGGCGAAGAAAGCTTCCTGGATAACAATCCAACATAAATCATGGTCTTTTGCATAACCCAGGATACCCCAAATAAAGCAAACACAAATGACCAAAATATCTCTTGCCACTGAGATATTTAATGATTTTAATATCCAAGTCAGGGAACCTTTATTTGCTCCACTTTTCCCTTCCTCACCAATTTGTGAGTGAAAGGATCATCTGCAATTATAACATTAGTAGTTCTTGCAAATATAGGTTGGAGTCATCACATCATGCAATAAATAATTTCAAATATTTATTTTGCTCTGCTTTAACCAGTGATTTTTTGTAAGATAGTGCAAATTGACTCATTATTTAGTTCAAAACAAAGAAGGATCAATTTACATATCATCCATTAGACATGCTTTGTTGACATTGAGTCATAATCTTTGATAAATATGCATCTGTTGTCTGCAATTTTTTGGAAAAATTAACTAAATTTATTAGTAATTCCCCCCCCCCCCCTTTCTTTTTGGGATGTTGAGTTGTGATCTTATTTCTGATTCATCTGTGGTATCAGGATAGAAACTATGTGACAACAAAAAGCCGTGTCTTGTATCCGGAATTTCGTGGCCGCATGGTAGGTTCTGGCCTTGTCGCTGAAGACTTTCCAGTTGTCTATTTTCTGATTCTCTTGACCACCTTCTCTATTATCCAATTTTGTTTGATTATATCTAATCTAGGTGTCAGCATTTCTTTGTCACCATTTTTCTGAGGTCACAGACTACAGTTTCACTGCTGATATGGAGACTGAGGTAATTTTTTTTCATTGTTTTGTTACATATTCTGTTTTTCTTTACCTTTTGTAATTTAATTGTTTGGCTGATGTTGCCACGTGAATTTTTAAACACACTAGCCTCCTTTATGAAGTGATGTTATGTTCATGTGATCGTTAATTATTTGATATACTTGTCTTATCCTGCGTCATGTAGATTGATTCAAGATTGGATACTTGTCAGCTGTGATGCAATTTTTTTCTAAAATTAATTTCTTCACTTTTGCTTTAGCTTGATAATGTATCTGCTGGATTGACTGAATGGAAAGGCCTTCTTAGAGATTATTGGACACGATTCAGCTCATATTGTGACCGTGCTAATAGTGTCCATATTCATCAGGTATGGTTGCTTTCTTTGGAGTAAGGCTCTGNTCTTTTGCCTATGTAATCAGTCTATTTGTATGCATTTTGAAATATTTGAAAGACATTTAATTAATTATTAACTTTTGTGATAAACCTATTATTGGTCCTGCTGATTTTCTCTCCTAAAGGGTGTAGTTGTTACCAAATGTGATGATTTAGTTGCTTCAGTGGCCCTCACGTATACACAATTGTTTATGTGTTTCCAAGTGCCAAGGTTGGAGGGAGGGAGGGAGGCAGACTTGAAATTGCTTTTGAACTTCTGTTATTTGTTGGCTTTCTCTTTTGCTCTCTAACCTTTGAAATCTTAAAATTTATAGGTTAAGAAGTTAGAGGAGCTTGGGATTGGAAGACCTTCCACGTATGCAAGCACGCTGAAAGTTTTACAGGTATAAGTGTCAAATTGGATAGCATTTGTATATATTCTTGGGATTGATGTATCATGTACCTTTGTTGTAATTGTTTATTTGGGTTTTAGAGGGTGGCGCTCCTTTTGGAGGGCCTCTTGCTTTTGTATTTTCTTCTTTTCCATTTATTATTATTAATGAATAATAAATGTTAAATTACCAATTCTCCCAAAAATTTAATCTATTAGGATATGGTAAATTTAATCATTTAACCACATACTTCTAACACTCTCCCTTATGTGTATGATCAAACTCCATAATAAGTGAGGCCCAACACGTGAGATTTTAAATGGACGGTAGAGTGGAGGAGATAGAGATTGAACTTAGGATCTCATACTTTGATATCATGTTAAAATTTTGGGAGAATCGGTAATTTAACAATAGAAATTATATTAAAAGAGAAGGAACCCTTAGCCTACAAGAAATATACTAAGAGAGCAATAAATCAAGAGAAAGAACAACTATCAATAAAAGCTAACAAGGAAGAAGATGCCTCGATGGGTGGGTAACATCTGGGATGCACGGACACGGGTGTGGCAAAACGGCCACCACACTCGTGTCCAATGAGGCCCGACGCGGTGACGCGCGAGCGACGCCGCTGCCTGCGCAACGGTGCAGCGTCCAGTTTTTTTTTTTTTTTTTTTCCTGACTCGTGCCGACTTGGCGCAAACTTGGGCCGAATCGGTCCGTATCGGGCAAAACCGCCGAAACACACCAGTACCGGCCGAACCGGCTGATTTAGGCCGAAATTAAAAAAAAAAAGAAAAAAAAGAAGAGGTGCAAAATGCACCGTTTGAACTTAATAACAAACCCTAAACTATCTTAGTTCTCAAAACGCACCATTCGGTCCATTCTTCACTTCAATCTTCAGCTCTCACTCTTGTGTCTGCCCCCCCCCCTTTCTTTTTGGGATGTTGAGTTGTGATCTTATTTCTGATTCATCTGTGGTATCAGGATAGAAACTATGTGACAACAAAAAGCCGTGTCTTGTATCCGGAATTTCGTGGCCGCATGGTAGGTTCTGGCCTTGTCGCTGAAGACTTTCCAGTTGTCTATTTTCTGATTCTCTTGACCACCTTCTCTATTATCCAATTTTGTTTGATTATATCTAATCTAGGTGTCAGCATTTCTTTGTCACCATTTTTCTGAGGTCACAGACTACAGTTTCACTGCTGATATGGAGACTGAGGTAATTTTTTTTCTTTGTTTTGTTACATATTCTGTTTTTCTTTACCTTTTGTAATTTAATTGTTTGGCTGATGTTGCCACTTGAATTTTTAAACACACTAGCCTCCTTTATGAAGTGATGTTATGTTCATGTGATCGTTAATTATTTGATATACTTGTCTTATCCTGCGTCATGTAGATTGATTCAAGATTGGATACTTGTCAGCTGTGATGCAATTTTTTTCTAAAATTAATTTCTTCACTTTTGCTTTAGCTTGATAATGTATCTGCTGGATTGACTGAATGGAAAGGCCTTCTTAGAGATTATTGGACACGATTCAGCTCATATTGTGACCGTGCTAATAGTGTCCATATTCATCAGGTATGGTTGCTTTCTTTGGAGTAAGGCTCTGATTGTGCTGTTCAGAGATGATAGCATAAGTTTGCATAATGTTCAGGAATTTTCAACTACTATAGTTGTATGATATTTGCAGGTGGAGAAAATGTTAGAGAAAAAATTTGGGGATTTCTTGTTTGATTCTCTCCCTGATAAAAGTAGGACCTGTCCCAGGTATGTATATGCTTCTGTTTCTACTCCGGAAATGGAAATTGAAATGTGCAGTAATTAAATGGTGAAGTGACCTCTATCTGAACTGGGTAATATCATATTGCTGTTGTTTTAGGTAATACAACTCACACACTTATACAGTATTGAAATTGTGACCTCACACTCCACCCTTTGTTAATGGAGGAGGAGATGTCATTTGGTCTAGAGACCATTGGGTTTATTGTTATTAACGTTTCGTTTAAGGAATATTTGTATAGGACTTTGATGCTTAATTTTAACGGAAAATGATATTTTGCTTTCTCATTTTCCCCTTTTATCAGATTATACAATCCATTTGCTTTGATTATTTCCTCACATTTCAGTGTCAAACCTTGACAATGTATTTCTAATTTATTGAGCTTAATGTCAAAATTTTGTACATTCCAATTTTCTCTTAAGAGAGTTGTGATAATAGTTGATATTTCTAGATATGCACACACACAAAGTTTTAAACATCCTATTTTATCCCTGAAGAAGTTTTTGGTACCTTTAGATTAAAATGTTCTCATTCTACACCTGGGAAGCAAAATATCTTGGTTAACTGGATGTTCATATCTATCTGATCCATAAAGTTACATGTGTTGAATTTGAATTTAAGCACTCAATCTATAGCCAAATTGATACTTGGTGAACATAACAAGCATGTAGCAGATATAAAAACAAGAAGAGCTTGGCAAATTTTGCGTCTCCCAAATTCTAAATGATTTAGTACTAGCACATTTTGCCACAATGTAACACTTGGAAAATGTTTCCATGTTGATGTTATAATTCATAAAATATGATTTCATAGTTTCTTGTTCTCGTGGTTAGTTTTGGTTATTCTGGTCTTTAACATGATGCTGTAATAGTTATTTAATGATCTACTTACAGATATGCATTATTTGATATCTTCACCAATTATAAACTTAATGTAATCTTTGTTTTGATTTGTTTCAGTTGTATGGAAGGAAATTTGATTTTCAAAGTAAGTAGGTTTGGTGCTGGCTATTTTATAGGTTGTGATCAACACCCAAGATGCAAGTAAGTCCATAACAGCATGATAATAGCTTCATTCATTGCGTGTTATATGCATAGAATAGAGGTGCTGCTTGATATATGTTCTCAACTGAAATCCATACTCTTCAGCCAGGGAAAAAAAAAACTGAAATCGATACTGGTCATAGTGTTTTGTAGTGACTGCAAAAAGTCCTTATTATCATGCATTTGGTTACTGTGAATAGGTATATTGCCAAGACGTTATATGGTGATGATGATGAAGAGGCTCCTCCTCAAAACAATAATGTCGAGGAGCCAAAACTGCTGGGTATTAACCCAGTTTCCAGCGAAAAGGTTTGCATTAAATTTTGGTCTTAATATATATATATATATATTTTGTTTTTTTTGTTTTTTTTCCAAATGTGATTGCTGGATCTTTCATATTGTTTTGCTTCATTGTTGTATTACTTGTATAAATTGACAATCAATTGTTCTCTTTTTTCAGATTCTTTTGAAGAGTGGTCCTTATGGATTTTATGTTCAGCATGGTGAAGACAGGAAGGGATTTGTACCTAAAAGAGCCTCTGTTTCGCATGTATGTAAATTCTTCTTTTGTTGACATTTTGGAACCAAAAATCCTGGGTTTTTGCAAATAGTTGTTGTTGTGGATCCTAAAGATGTTATCTTTGTGTCTTTCATGTTTCAAGCAAACATCATCATTCCTTTTGGTTCTATCAATAGGCACGCACCATGCTTGTTTTTCTGTCTTTGCCTTATCTTGTCATCTAGATTCTCTTATATGCATACATTGTTCAGCACCAACTTAATTAAATGGTCTTCTTATAAAAAAGTTATTATATGGTCTCCGATATGGTACTTGAATATTCATGTTACTTTAGAAATAGCTGTGTCTATACATATAGTATGTATGTTTGTGTGTGTGTAATATGTGTATGTATCTAGCTTCAACGTGCACTTCACTTGCTGTCTTTGCCCAATTTTGTCACTAGATTCTCTTATATGGATATTATTAGCACCCAACTTTAATTAATTAGTCTTCATAGAATATATAAAATAAGAATTATATGGTCTCAGATATGGCAAAACTGAATATTCATGGTCCTTTTGAAATAGTTGTGTGTGTGGGGGTGTGTGCACGTGTATACTTCTTTCTCCAGCATCCGCTTCAGTGACCTTGCTGGCTTGCTGATTTTGTCATTAGATTCTCTTATATAGATATATTGTTCAGCACCCAACTTTAATTAATTAAATGGTCTTCTTATAAATAAAAAAAATTAAATGGTCTCAGATATGGCAGAACTGAATCTTCGTGGTCCTTTTTGCAATAGCTATTTTTGGTATGTATGTTTGTATATCACTGCACTGATCTAACCAATACCAATTCGTTTGTCCCTTTTCTTTCCCTAGTTTTTGCTGTGTCAATGCACTTAATGACATACTTTTAACTGGATCTTATAAACTATCATACTAAAACAGGCTAAATTTATTCTTTTCAGATAAAGAATGTGGACTCTATTACCCTTGAAGATGCTCTTGAGTTGCTGCGCTACCCTATAACATTGGTATGCATGTCATTTTCTGAAATGAGTTTTGTTTCATTTATATATTTTTACTTATTACTGAACTCGTTCATTTTAACTTCTTAGGGAAACCATCCAAAGGATGGCCAACCAGTGATCTTAAAGCTTACAAAACCTGGATTGAAAATTAGACATCGACGCACAAATGCTACAGTCCCCAAGGTACACGACTATTTGTTGAGCATTGTGCTGTTAAATGACAGTCATTCAGAATTATCCACCAATAAAAAAAGAAAAGAAAAGGAAGAAGAAAGAAACTTAGTAGCTCCTTGGCAATTTCTGTCTCTATGTAGTTCAAAGCATTGTTGCTGGTTCATGCTGTAGTTATTGGTGACAACATAGGACGTATGAGCACCAAATTTATATATGGAAAACGTGAAAGTGGGTTTTAGCATGCAAAAGATAATACCCTACCTAAGAATATGTCAAGGCATGCAGCAAACGTGGTTAAGATAACAAAAAACAAAACATATTGGATCTGGAGAATTTATATATCAGATGGTTAAGAGCTTGACAAATTTAGCAAAATTTTGGTTTCTTAATTTACAGTTGGCCATTATGTTGTGAACTGGGATAAATTGCTGAATATAAAAGATAGTTAGTCAATTCAAGATGACTAATCTCTTGAACTTGAGAGAGGAAATATACATTTTTGGTTAATTTTCTGCTTAATTCTTATTAATCCATTCACGTACATAAATAGCCAAGGATGAGATTACCTCATCAACAAATCCTAAAACACAGTAACTAATCCTATCCTAAAACATAGGGATCAATTTGAATACAAGCAAATAATAATACTAATCTACTACTACCTTATTCAGATAAAGATCTATCACTAAGCCTAAATATAAATATTTCTAATTCAAATAACAATTTATCCCGCACATTATGTTGGTTCATAACACATTATATATAGAATCTATTTTCATTTCGCTTACAATTACACCACTTTATCTGGCTGTCTACATGCCCTAGAAACCAGTGAGATGAGTACAAAACAATAGGGGCACCCCCCATTCCCCCTTTCTCCTCCCCCTATGCCCCCACTGCTTGGTTGGGAACATAGATCCTTTTAATGTAGGTCAAAGTTATGTGGATGGAAAAAGCAGAAGCACCATATAGACAAACTGGATAGATAGATAGTGGGATCTAGCTAGAAAGCCTTTTGTTGTAGTGGATAATACATGCATAACATACATAGATGAAATTAATATTGAGATGGACTTGTTGGTGAATGATGATTTGAGGGATTAAATTTAAAAGTTGAGAGAGATTGTAGCATAGAAACCCCTTTTTTCGTGCTATGAAGTATGAAGTATGAATAAATGATATATTGGGCATATTGTGCTGCGGAATAATACATGGACTGGGAGTTTGGAAGGCAATCAGAGTAAGGTGGGATCATTTTCTTGATTTTGTTGGATGGATTGGGATGACATTACAGTTAGATTTTGGCATAATATGTTGTGTGCCCAAAGTAATCTATCATCTTTATTTCTTGAGACATTCCAGCTAGCTGCAATGCAAATAAAGATGCCATGGTGTTTTAATTACATGGAAGTTGTCAGTGGGGTGCAGTAAGATTGGAATTGGAGGATTTTTATTGTGAGTTGGTGTTGTATGTACAAATAAATATGCATGTTGATCATTTGCTACTGCATTGTCCAATTGCCATGGAGCTAACGGGATATTGTATTTGTAGTATTTGGAGTTAGATGGGTTATGTTCAATATTGGCAATGAAGACGCAACTCTTTCAGAAATAGAGTCTGGAATATAGTTACATATTATTTGATGGGGCAAAATGTGGAGAGGAATAGGAGGAGCAAGAGCTATCTATCAAGAACATTAAATCCTAATTTGTTGGGTCTGTCTTCTATTGGATGGGAGTAGACCTTCAAATTTGTACAATTACATAGATTGGTTGTACTCTTGATAAGGGAACTTTTGGGTATATAGCCAGTATACTCTGTTCTCTATGTATCTTTATACATTATGTTATTAATATAATTGCCTTAACATAGGAAAAAAAGTTATCCGAACAATATATGTGCAAAATTTGCAATGTCAGCATAATGTTGTGGTGGTGTTACAAACATAGTCAAACTGCAAACAATCTTTAATAGCGAGTGAAGTTTTCATGGCAATCTAGTTTTGTCAATTCCGCTTAATGTTTTGTTGATATAGCAAATCTAGATTGTTAAAAGGGTTGTTGCATTTATCAGCTCAATTTATCTTTGGTTATCCCCCCCCTCCCTCTCCATTTCTCACTGATTGCACCAACTCTGAGTAACCAGAGACAGGATCATAACGTATTTAACTTGCCTGACCAAAAAGGTAAAAGTGTACTGTGTCTTTTGTTTATTTATTTGCTTGCTTATGATGAGTTGAAAACTGAAAAACTTTAGGACAATGCTTCTAAAGTATGTGTGAGCTTGCTATAGTTCCTTTTTCCTCATGTTCTCCCTTGATGTAATTTTTGCAACCCCTTGACTCTATTAACTTCAATTGATGATCCATGTAAGGCTTACAGTGTTTAATATAAAGGACTGTGTTCTGAAATATGTGCAGAATCTGAAGCCAGAAGACATTACCATTGAGAAAGCATTGGAGCTCTTGTCAAGTGACAATGTAAGCCGAAGTGGCCGACCTAAGAACAAACCAAAGCTTGAAGAAGCTTTTTAGGCCATGTAGCCTTGGTAAATAGAAGAAATGTGCGAGTTCTTGGATGATTCAGAGTACTTTTTATGAATACTTTAGGTTGGCAATTGGTAACTTACCCCATCACAACAAGAAATTTGTTTCTTTTATGGTAAGTTACACATGCATTTGGTGAATTTTATACCTACAACCTCATTGAATTTTATACCTACAACCTCATTTTCTACCTATTTTTATGGGAGAAGAAACTGTCATTTGAGCTAAAGCTCATTGGCCAAAACAAGAACTGACCAAAGAAGTGCATAAACTTCCGGCATATGGAGATTCTTTCGCACTGCAAGAAGAGATAGTGTATCAGAGTTGTGACAGTAGTCAATTTTATTGTAAGATTATACCATTTATTGTAGATTTGTGTGCCATTTCTCAGTAATGTGAGGCCAATAGAATTTTTGCATCTATTAAAAATGTAATTGTACAAGTTTACTTTAATAATTATAAAAATCATAAGCCCCACTTGATGTTCTTTTTTATGGACACCGAACTTGAACAAAAATTCTTATGATTTATCATAATTAGTCGGAATTGCAGGGTTTTATTTTTATTATTAACAGTACATTGAAGTACTTATCAAAAGGGATTAAAAAAAAGTGTATATATTCAATTTTATTATTATATGTCAATTTATAGAGATGGTCGAGAATATAGATAGCATTTATTTAGAATTGTTTCGGGAATGTATCATTGCTGGATGGAAAAATATTAGTATGATTGTAATCACCTACATATAAATAATATCAACTAAAACTTAGATTTACACTTTTCAAGTTTGAATTAATTGTCATTTTCATTTCTAAAGTTTAATTATTGTCAAAATTTTGCATTTGTTGTCAAGGTAATCATTCCTTCCATTTTTTATTTAAAAAACGGTTGATTAACCAATGAAAACGTATTATTTTTTACAAAAAATGTTAACATTTCTTTCTTATAAATAAAAAAAGGGGTAAATAATGTATTTGGTCCTTATACTTTACTCCATATTTCAATTTGCTCTCAAACCTTTTAATTGTATCAATTTGGTCTCTAACTTTTTGTGTCATGTCAATTTAGTCATTGTCATTATATCTTAGATGAAAATTGCTAATGTAGTTAACAGCCAAAATAAAAGATTAGTTTATTGCCACATTAATGGAGACTAATTATTTTATTTGATCAATAGGCATGTTAGTAATTTCCATCTATCAGATAATGATAAGGATTGAATTGACACGATACTGAAATGTTAGAAACTAAATTGACACAATTGAAAGGTTAGGGACAAAATTGAAATATGGTATAAAAGATAGGGATCAAATGCATAATTTACCCTAAAAAAAATCTAATTTAAAAACAAATAGAGTAAAAAAAAAATAAAAATTAACAAGTATCATAGCCAAGAGTGTTGTGACTTGGGAGAGTAGCTTATGCGAATAGTAGCTAAATTGATGGTCTATAAAATTGAGAAGAGCTTGTGTCTAGTGCGATAGTTGCATTAGATATGTTAGGATATAGACACATGTCTATATCTTTTTTTTTTTTTTGGGGTTAAATATGTCTATATCTTAACGTGTCCCTTAAAATTTCCAACAATTTCTTTAAATTAAAAAAAAAAAAAATTAAAGCCCAACAAATTCATCTGGTTAAGAGGATCCAAACCCGAACCCATTTGCCCACCTTCAAGACTACCCGAACCGAGAGGTGGCACGCTAACCTTGAAACAAACAAACCCGCACGGTAAATTAAAGAGAAATCCAAATTCTGATCCCAGGTTGTCTCAATGTCATTTATTCTGTCCAATCGTTCTCAATTTCAGACATTTATTTAAAATCTTTTCCAACGAATCCTAAAATTTTCCATCCAATACTTTCCTGCGTTTTCTCAGGAACCGAACAGATTTTTATCAACTACCACCACCTTTTGCCAAATCGTGATCTATCTATAAACCATTTCTTTCCCCAAGATACACAGGAAATCAGAGAGAGAGAGAGAGAGAGAGTATAGAATAGAATATGCAACAAAGGTTGAAACTTCAGCAGCAACAACAAGAAGCCCTAATGCAACAAGCCCTTCTTCAACAGCCTCACATGTACCACCCTGGTGTCCTCGCTGCTGCCATGTCTCAGGTATATTTTATATATATATATATATATATTGCTGTGTATCATTTTTATTTTAATTTCCAATTCAATTCAATGTTTTGTGTACTGCGTACGACCTTAAATTTCGCGCGTAATTAATGAGCCATTTCTTATGGGTAAACAATTGTGCTTTTTTTATTTAAAAGAATGGAAAAAATCAATTTATTGTACTGCAATTTATAATGACTTGGAATGGTGGGGTTGCCCCATGTTATGGCTAAAAGGTTGTTTGTACCATACGTAGTTGTAGAGACCTATGGATTTTGTTTATTTTGCAATATTTTGTTGTTGCAACACTTTACATGTAAATACGTAGTGTGAATTTGTATTTTTTATTTTGCATATTCATCAGATTTCAACTATTTGAATAAGGATGTGATTTGCTACTTGAAACTAATGTGATGTCTAATCTTCTTTGTGTCTTTTTATTTTTTTTCCCTTATGCTTAATTGGAAGAATTATAGCCCTTGATTATTCTCCCTTTTGCCTTCTCAAGCAATTTCCCAATAGTTGGATATTGTCACACTTTGCTTCTATATGTATGTTGTGTTTTTTTTTTTTTTTTTTTTTTTAATTTAGTTTGTATTAATGAAAGTAGCAATTATTAGTGTGTGTATTTAGGTTTTTTGTATTATTTTCTTGAGTTTCTTCGTTTGATTTTATCTAGGATGTTAGCTTGTAGTTGCTAGGATCCTTTTTTTTTTTTTTTTTTTTTTTTTTTTTTTTTTTTTTTTTTTCATTTTTCCTTCTTTTATTTTTATATTTTGCAGATGGAGCCTATCCCAAGTGGGAATCTGCCTCCTGGCTTTGACTCGACTACATGCCGCAGTGTGTGAGTGCTATGTAACCGTTCTTTTTCTTTTCTTTTTAAAATTTTCTCCTCTCTTTGCCAATGATCTCTGGCTCAATTGGCACCTGAGGCCCTTGCAAGTGCTTGGAGGGTGAGGTCGTGAGTTCAAGATCCACTTGGTGTATGTGTAACTTACCAATAATTAATGAAAATCGCCTATGTATCTTTTAGCTTGAGGACATCTTGTGTTTCATGGTCTGTTTAGGTTCTGTAAGCACTTTCCACCTAATGGGACTTCTATAACATCAAATTAATGAGAAATTGTAAATGTACTAGGAAGGATTTGTTTGTTAACCGGTTTTCCTTTTTTATCACATTGCTTTTTAAGAAATCAAAAGTTTTATAGCATAAGTGTGACGTGTACTAGTTTACTTAAGATGTTGTATTGCTGTATTTATTTTACTTGATTGCCAATCTAATTAGCTTGATGATGCCAGCTATGTAGGAAATATTCATGTAAATGTCACCGAGAAGCTTCTTGGTGAAGTTTTCCAGACTGCTGGGCCTCTTGCTGGATGCAAGCTCATCAGAAAGGATAAGGTTTGATTTAGTACTCATGTATTTGTTGCATCATTACTTGATCTTTGTTTTGTCATTGTACTAGCTTTGTTGGAACATTCACTGATGTTCTTAATTTCTTTAGTTCTTTATAAATATTTAAACATTTTTTGAGTGAAAATTCATATATTTTTTTACATGGTACTAAAATCCAAGATTTTCAATTTAATAAAGACATCAAGGTCTTGCTAAGATGACATAGTAAGCAATTAGTGCAAAAGTCAAGTTGGTGATGCAATCTTTTGGCAACTGTATGCTTCAGCCATTTAAAACTTCTTGTTATATATAACTATTCGTTTTCTGTAGAAAATTCTCATGATGTGGAGGGTAGGAAAATTTCTCACTTACCTTCTGTTCCTCTTCTTATTGTGGTGATTTACAAGCGTTTCAGCTGAAGATGAGGACATGTTAACCTGGAAATATTTGTGCTTAAAGCTGAGAGTGAGGGGTGCGATGGATTAGAAGGTGGGGGACACCTTCAGGTCCTGCTATCCGTATGGTTCCTGAAGTTGTTGCTGTTCATTTCTAGAGTTGAAACAGTGAATCATAATCAATTTTCACCAATAGTGCATTTTAAATAAAGCCATTGAGCTCTAGCTCAAATGGATCTTCTTCTCTTTGAAAGAATAAGGTGGAGGGTGAAATCATAGGTTCAACATGCACTGGATGCATGAGTAATTACCAATTAAAAAAAAGCAGTGCATTCCAGATAAAATGAGCCACCACTATAGGAAGTTTGTTACTGTAAACCAACTCATGTGGGATGACATAAGAAATAAATCGGTTTCCCTTAACTTGAGTCAATCTCCATGGGATGACATGAGTTCTTATTTATCGAATAGCTGTTTGAACCTAGGGGTTTTTATCATGTGGCCTTTTCAATGAACTTTTAACTCTTCACCATCTTGTGTGAAGTTGCCATAATTACGATATATGTTCCTTCTTGTCATGACTAGCAAATAAATGGCTTTGATAGTTTATTCTTGTCATGACTAGCATCTAACTGGGTCTAACGTATTTGTAGAAATATAGGAGGCAACTCACCTGTTTAATATGACCTACACCTGAATAAAAACATTTCTTTATTTGCTGAAATTATTCATTGTCTGTGCCTTACTTTCCCTTTATTGGATTTGCTTTGATGGCTTGATTCGTCATTGTTGCAGTCATCATATGGTTTTGTGGACTACCATGACCGGACATCTGCAGCCCTTGCAATAATGAATTTGCATGGGCGCCAACTGTAAGCATTCACTTATTATACATCAACTGTGGTCATTTTAGCCCCTTCTTTGGAAAATTTAATCTTGGTATTCTGTTAGGCATTGAACGAGAGGGCAGGGATTTTCTTTATATATATATGTATATGTAAAGAATCTATTGATAGATTTCTCATCATTTGGGAATTAAAAAATTATGTTATTAACTGCTCATACCAGTATAAATGGACTTTGCCATTAATGCTCCTCTTTCCAATTAATCGTTTTAGTTCTCAAATCAGCAGTATTTCCTCATTTTTGACAGTTCCACATATATCATGATGCTTTAACTTTCATTAAATGTCTTATTCCTTTTTTTATTTTGTTTTATGGTCTTTTGGTTTTTAATGGCTATTCCTTTTTGTTATATTACAATTTCAGTTATGGTCAGGCACTTAAGGTGAATTGGGCATATACCAATAATCAGAGGGAGGATACTTCAGGTTACTTTAGACTTCCATTCTTCTTCATCCTGCTGATTGATTTTGTTGCTTGTTGAGTGCCTTTTATTAACATTCATATGTTTTTCCCTTTTATGCACTTTAAAAATCATCAGGACACTTCAATATATTTGTTGGTGATTTGAGTCCAGAGGTTACTGATGCAACGTTATTTGCGTGCTTCTCAGTATATCCTAGTTGTTCGTGAGTTCTTCATTCCCTTGAATATTTCCTTTTATACTATTTTGTCATGAGTAGGTACCAGATAAGGGTTGCAAGCCCTCGATTTTCTGATGACTACCATGTTTTTGTTACTGGCAACATGTCCAAGACAAAAAGTTTATGGGGGGATATACAAGTGTTGTAATTTTGTTGCTTAAATCTTGTGTCCCCCTTGTGCATGTTTTGGACCACTCTAATTCATGTGGTGTCTGTTAAGATATTTGGTTTATGATCCTTTTGCTTTCTCATTTATAGTGATGCAAGGGTCATGTGGGATCACAAAACTGGCCGCTCAAAAGGATATGGATTTGTTGCTTTCCGTAATCAGCAGGTATTTCTTTAAAAAACTGTTTTGTAGCATACAGTACAAAATAATGGCTTTATAAATTCTTTACCCGCTTTAAGATGGAGATCCATGAAGAAAAATAGTGTTTCATTAAAGAACAGTTAAGACTGTTGGATATGTTTTTCCAAATGAAATTGAGCCAAATTTATTATTTACTTATAAATTAAAAGAAAGAGCCAAAGTACTCCACCTAGATTTTTGGGCACAAACATTACAATATTGTTTTGTATTGAGAGCATTGAGAACATTATGTTAACAATATGCCGAGTCGACAAACTTATAACATTCCTTATGGAATTTTTTTTGCAGGAAGCACAGAGTGCCATCAATGACTTGACTGGTTAGGCAGATTGTTCACCTCCATTGCCTTCTTCTTTTTCTTTTTTTTATAAATAATTTTTTTTTAAATAAATTTTTTTATTAAAAATAATCGTTTTTTGAATAGTCTAGTTTTCTATCCTTCCAGGAGCTGATCTGTTTTTCCCACCATCATGTAGGTAAATGGCTTGGAAATAGGCAAATAAGATGCAACTGGGCGACCAAAGGTGCTACTTCTAATGAAGACAGGCAAATCAATGAGAATCAAAATGCAGTTGTACTTACAAATGGGTCTTCAGGTAGCATGAAACCTTCTACTTGATTCTGTCCACCATGTAGAGTCCCGGAAAATCAGGACAGTGCCTTTTTAGGGCCTATGTTGACCAAGTTTCTGGTCGCTACATTCACTGGAATATGCTTATGCATGTAATATGGAATCACAGCATACAGCACAACATAATCTCACACTTGATAGCCAAAAGCCAGGGTATATCAGTCATCTGACTATGATTAGCTTTACAGAAAATTGACAAGTGTGCCCATTTACTTGAAGCATAACCACTCACCAAAAGTTAAAATGGCTTGGGTGATATAAAACTTTGTCCCAGCTAGTTGCCAATCTGGTTATTCTATTAGTTGGGTGACAAGCTGTTTTTATGAGGTGTATTTTGGTAATATTTGTAGAAAACACAAAATAGCTAATGGTCATTGATAGACTGGAAAGTGATATGCCTAGCAGACTCAAACAAAAGCTTTGAGTTAGGATTTGTTAGGGTGTTCATTCACATTTAATAATTAAGGTGCTTTAAGGTGTCATTAAGTGCAATACATTAAGCCTTGACAATTTATATTGAGCTATTGAAGGATAGGGATACACGATACATACACAGACATACATATATAATAGGTTAGTATACAGCACATGCACTCACATGGGATTGAATCTCCACACCCCCCCCCCCCCCTCTCTCTCTCTCTCTCTCTCTTCCCCTCTTCTCTCTTCCCCCAAAAAGAAAAATCTGGGGTGGCAGGTAGTGGGGGAGGAGGCATTTGGTCCAAGGACCATTGGCATGCAATGACGAGTAAAATAAAGGGCTATGGAGTGAGAACTCTTCTTTTCTCCTTCACGTGTCTTAGGAAATTTCTTAGGTCAATAGGCTCATGAGAACTTTAGGAGTAAGTATAAGAACTGATGTCAGGTTGTGTCAGAAGAGCTAAGGTCATATATTATGTTGCCTCTTTAAATTTGACTTATTTCCTGCTGTATCCCAAAGTATGTGCTCTAATTTATGATATGCTAGGCTAGAATTGGCTTGGAATATCTGGATTTTGACAGCTATTTTCTTCTGTTTTATTTGTTTCGTAGATGGAAGCCAGGAGAATATCAATGAGGAGGCTCCTGAAAACAATCCAGCATACACTACTGTTTATGTTGGCAACCTTTCCCATGAGGTAATAAGAAATGCATGGAATTTTCTTAATTCTTGCACATAGCACATTAATGCAGGAAAGACTTGTTGTCTTTGTACACTAGAAGTAGTTTTGAAATTTGAGAAATTTCTATATTATTTTAGTAAGATTAGGTTAAGTACCTGGTTTAAAAGGGAATAGAATGGGGTGGGGCCAATTTCTCTTTTCCCATTCCTGTGCCACCCATGTGAGACCCCTTCCAATACTGTTCTGTACTTGTGTCTGAGCGAACTTTCTTCCCCGTCTCTGCTCCACCTAAAATTTGATGGCTTTATCCCCATTCACCCCCAACCCATTTTCTCTAAATTTTCTCAGTGAATAACTTTTTTTTTTTGGTTGATAAATAACAGAATTGTATTAATAAAAAAATCCAGATACACCGGGGGTGTACGTGGGTAGCAGTACATCAATCTCTTAAATTACAAAGATCAAGCATTTAAAAAAAAAATTAGAACATGGAAAAAGATTAAAAACCAAACTCCAATCCAGCAAGGTGTGGAGAAGGAGAGATTAATTTCTGGAATAGACCATTCCTTCCCCTCAAAACATCTTGAGTTTTGTTCCCGCCAAATACACACCATAAGACACAATGTGGTACAGCCCTCCACAAATCTATGCCTTGATGTCTATCGAAGGAACCTTGCCAGCTCGAAAATAAATCAGTAACGCTTTACGGCATAACCCATAGAAGACCAAAAAGAGCCCATACCTTAACCATAACTTGGAAGCAATAGGACAATGAAGAAGAAGATAATTCACTGATTCCCCACTCTTTTTACACATATAGCACCAATCTATAACTGCGACTCCCTTATACCATAAGTTGTCAAGAGTCAAAATCTTACCTAACCTAAGGCGGTAGTCCATGAAAAGAACGCAACCCTAGGAGGGATCTTTGAACGCCACACAGGTTTCCAAGGGAAAAGAGTGTCAGGAGTTAAGGAAAGGGAGAAGTAGTACTCACGCACTTTAAAATTCTTACTCCTTGCCGGTTTCCAACAAATTTTGTTCTGTTCCTCACCATTAAGAGGCATAGAATTTCCAAAAAAGTGTATAAATGTTCCAATTCCCAATCTTGGACATCCCTAGAAAATTGAAGATCCCAGTGAGCCTTTGGTTAGGAAAGTGCATCACATCCTCAATAGAAGACCCCTTATTACAACTACTGCTATAGAGTTCTGGAAAAGCCTCCTAGAGAGTACAACCCACACACCACACATGATGCCAAAATTTAATTCTATTACTGAAGTATTACCAACACCAACCTCAAACTGATTCATATCTCAGCAAATAACTGATTCATATATCTGCATTTTTGTGTACAAAGTCCAAGCAGTGTGTTTGGCACAAGGAGAAGGTAAAAAGATTATTTATCAAAAGGAAGTCTAAAATTTTAAAAGAGAAGAAAAACTAGAAAGGTTCCCAAGGAAGTGTGGATCAAGAGATTATAAACTTATAAAAATAAGGGATCAAGAGATCATAAGGTGTATAACACTGAAACTCTGTTACTTCAGAACTAAGAAATCCTTTGTTATCAAATTTCTCATTGATATTGCAATCTAATCTTTTAGCTAAATATCCTAAGAAAGAAAGCAGGCAAGAGAAAAAGAACCCTGGAATATGAGAGGAATGGTGCAGTAGGGAACATCTTCAAAGGAATCAATAAGATATCTATGTATGTTAGTTTTTTTAGAAATTACTTAACTATGCTAGGGAATTGCTGCATTTTTTAGAAATTACTTAACTATGCTAGGGAATTCTGTAACTGAGGCTGGGAAGTATTAAATCCATACCTGCCCTGAATTCATGCTGCATTTTTCCATCTTCCTCAACCACCACCTGGCCTATGTTCCAGTTTTCTCCATCCCTACCCCATTGTTAGAGGGGCCATGCAAAAGCACTTTCCTAGTTAGCGTACCTATCATAGTATTCCAAACAAGTTTAGAGCTTGGCCTTATTTTTTATTTTATTTTGGATTTTGCTGTTAAGTAAAATAAACAAGTCTGAATGAGCATGTTGCACCTTCAAGCCCAAGATCTTCATGAACAGCTTAGCTCACGTGCTCTCCGTATCATGAGGTCCCTCAAACTCTTTCTTGATGTCTTGATTCATTGCAAAAACTCTTTCTTTGCTTCTCTTTAGTTTTTTTTATCATCTTGAATTATTTTCTGGTATCAAACTCCATATGTCTTTTTGGTTAGTTTGTCAGTTTATTTTCCCATTTCCTAAATTTTAAATTGTAATTAAGGTCCCATGGCATAAACTAATAGTTCAGTTTCAAGATTTGTTTTTAAGTTTGTACTTCCTCCCTGAAATTCTGGTGTTTGTGTTTAGGTAACTCAAGCTGAACTCCATTGTCAGTTTCATGCTCTTGGAGCTGGGGTTATAGAGGAGGTGCGTGTCCAGAGGGATAAAGGATTTGGATTTGTTAGATACAACACTCATGAAGAAGCAGCCTCGGCCATTCAAATGGCTAATGGGAGGATAATTCGTGGCAAACCCTTAAAGGTAAGAAAACCTTTTCTGGGAGGTTATTTCATTTGACAATCACTTAGTGTCATTCCCATTTGAGCATAATAATAACGTATTCTAAGGTTGTGTTTGGATGAAAAATTAAAATTTCTTTGAATTTTTAAAATTATGGAATTTAAATCAATGGGAATCATGGGATATATATTTAAAATTAAGAAATTCGAGTATTATGATACTTAAAACAATGGTGGTAATAGTGGTGGCACTAAATTGGTGATGGTATGGTGCGCTATGATTTTGGTGTAGGCGGTGGTTGTAGTGGTGGTGCTGGCAGTGGTGGTAGTGGTGGTGCTAGCAGTGGATGGTGGTGGTGCAGTGGCGTAATGATGGAACAATGGTATTGGTATGAGAATGGTAATGTTGGTAGAATTTATACAATGACACATTGTATAGAGGATGTGAATCAGGTCTTGGGTTCAAGACCCTTTTGGATATGTGTAACCTACCCATAAAAAAAAAAAATGAAGCAATGGGGGCATGGATGCATGACTACTTCCTACCAAACCAGGTTCCTATATGCACAAAGATTTTCAGACACTTAAATTAAGAAATTCGAGTATTATGATACTTAAAACGATGGTGGTAATAGTGGTGGCAATAACGTGGTGATGGTATGGTGCGCTGTGATTTTGGTGTAGGTGGTGGTTGTGGTGGTGGTAGTGGTGGTGCTAGCAGTGGATGGTGGTGGTGCAGTGGCGTAATGATGGAACAATGGTGGTGGTATGAGAATGGTAATGTTGGTAGAATTTATACAATGACGCATTGTATAGAGGATGTGAATCAGGTCTTGGGTTCAAGACCCTTTGGATATCTGTAACCTACCCATTAAAAAAAAAAAGAAAAAGAAAAAAACCCTTTGCAATGGGGGCATGGATGTATGACTACTTCCTACCAAACCAGTTTCCTATATGCACCAAGATTTTCAGACACCCCCAAAAAATTGTGTATTTTTTATGAGCTCATCTTAAACATAGATTATGTAATGCCTACGAGCGCATCAACTTGAATGATTATAATGTAATAAAAGAAAATTTCTTTATGAATAAATTATTTTGGTCAACAAGACCAGAAAAATGTGGAACTCAATAAAATATTTTATTAAGGCAATCAGGTGGACAGGAGAATCAAGAAATTCCTACTAGAAATAGTGTATATGGAACTTGCTGGTTGTTACTTGTATTTGGAACTAAACAACAATTTTGAGGCGCTCTAGATTGTTTTTTAATCTTTCTTCCTGATTTTGGTTTTAGCAATTATGTTGTGCACTGTTGTCTACATGGAAATGGGGACCTCACTGGCTCAGTCTTGCCAAATAGGGTGAAAGGAAAAAGAAAAAAAAAAAGAAAGAAAAGAAAATGAGAAAAAACTGAGAACTAATATTTTTTTGCCTGGCTTGCTGTTAGGAAAACATTTATACATTTATCTGTGGCCTCTAGGCAGTTTAGAAGAATAAGTGCAGATTGCTATTATCTGTGATTGGTTTCAAAAGAGGACCTATGAGGTCCCATGGCAACATTATGAGACACACAAGCAGTACTGTGTTACATGATTAATGGCTGTAGTGGAAATTACAACCAGCATTTTTACCTGCTTGAAGAAAATATTTATATTTTGGATGCATGTGTGTAGTGCTCGTGGGGTAGCAAGCCAACTCCTCCTGGGACAGCTTCAAATCCATTACCTCTTCCACCTCAACCATATCAGATACTTCCAACTGCTAGTATGAACCAAGGCTATTCTCCAGCTGAGTTGTTGGCTTATCAGCGCCAACTTGCTTTAAGTCAGGCTGCTGCATCTGGCCTCTCGGGTCAAGCTCTCGTGCAGATGACTGGACAGCATGGGCTGGCTGCAGGATCCATGGGATTGAGCTCTGGGGGATCCCAAACAATTTATGATGGATATCCTAACAATTCGTCTGGCCAACAGCTCATGTACTATCGTTAATGGTGTTTTCAGCTGAACTCTTCCCCTCTTTTGGGTAGTATTTATAGTAAATCGTTTTTCTCTTGGTTTTTGTCAGTATACTTTGGGCTTTCTGCTTGAGATGTGAATCATTCTTCAATAACTTTAAATTTTTGATCCCTTACGTTGTATCCTGTAAGATATGTTCTGTTTGGCTTTGTAACAGGGTCTTCTTTTGGATTTTGTTTCCTCATTCATGTCAATTGCACATGGATTGCTGTTACTTTTCATGTTAACAACATTTATCACATTTTCCCCAGTTCCTTGAATTTTTGGTTGTGTTAAATCATTGGGAAAAGGCACATAAATAATGCCTATCACCAAACCGTAACAAATTTGGTGGAGCTCTCTGCCTGTGTCTAAACTTATGCTATCACATCTCTGAGCAGTGGCCTTGGAAAGGTGCTCTTGTATGTTCATAAACAGCATAATTTTTCTAATTTTTCATTTGAAAAAATAATTAAGATTTGGAGGGAGTGTAATAATCAGACTTCTCAGGATTAGGAGCAAACAGGGGACCAACTATTAGCATTGTTTGTAGGGACTTTTTTGGCTTGGTCTTGTGCTTGGGGAGTCACTTCTAGGGATTCCATTCCATCGTTTTTAGATTCTCTTTTTTGTTGTACCTAATTCTCTGTGTTGCTTTTTCTTTTTCTATACATATTATTTTTGACTGCTTCATTCTTCTTGTATGAAGTAGTTTTTTGTTAATAAAATTGTCTTACCTACAAAATAACCTAATCGTAGACCCACCAAGACGTGAGAATAAATAATTATTTTATATTGTAATGCAATGTATATTTTTTTCTCTAAAATTTGTTAAAGATAATTTGTTCTCCCTAAAAATTAAACAGTTTCTATTCGATCTAATTTGGTCCAATTAGGTTTACTTCGGTGCAATTTGATCCACTCGGTCAATTTTAGACTAATTAAGCCTTAAATTGATTCTTTTTGTAGATTGTCTTTTCAAGTTTAGCTCAAAAATTAATTTTTTCCTTAATTTTTGGGTTTAAAAGTATGAAATTTTGTTATATTTGAGTTAAACCCTTTAGTTTTGAGCTAAAAAATACAAAAAAATAAACATTAGAAATTTCAACCCTAAAAATGCAATAACAATGATAAATATTCAAAAGTCTTTTTCGGTGGTTCTATTCTATCCTCCTTAGTCCTAAAAACACAATAAAAATGATAAATATTCAAAAGTCTTATTCGGTCCACATTGGTCTTATTTAGTCCATTTTAACCACTAAAGTTTTATTAGGTCCAATTTGGCCCTATTTAGTCCATTCAATCTGCTAAAGTTTTATTTAGTCCATTTGGACTTATTCAGTCCACTTTGGTTATTTTTTGTACACATTGGTCCTATTCTGTCCACTTCGGTCTTATTCGGTCGATATTGGTCTTATTTGGTCTATTTTTTCCACTTTGATTTTATTCGGTCGACTTTGGTCCTATTTGGTGCATTCTGTCCACCTTGGTTCTATTTGGTCCTATTCGGTCTATTCTGTCCACTTTAGTCCTATTCGGGCTATTCGGTTCACTTTGGTCCTATTCGGTCAATTTCGTCCACTAGTCCTATTCGGTCCATTCTGTCCACTTCAAAACTATTCAGTCAACATTGGTCCTATTCAGTCTAGTTTGCCCACTTCAATCCTATTCGGTCTAATTTGGACCCATTCAGTCTATTCTGTCCACTTTGGTCTTAATTTGTCCATTTGTTTTTATTCAGTTCAATTTGCTCCTATTTGGTCTACTTCGGTCATATTCGGTCCACCATGTTCCTATCCAGTCCACTGTTCCATTTGGTCCATTCAGACCACTTTAGTTCATTTTAGTTCACTTCAATATATTTTTGTGCACTTTCATAATGAGAAAAAACATGTTTGGGTTGAAAACACCTATTCTAAATCCAAATTTATTAATATATATATATATATCTTAAACTCGTAATATCTAAAATCTTAAGCATGGTATTTATTGTTACTACGCTTTTGTTGAGTCTCGTTAATGTAACATTTCAGTCCACTTTGGTACGAATAAATTTAAGTACGAAAGCTTTTCTAAACATATAGGGTATGAATATGCAAATAGAATCTTTAGGGCAATTATTCATTTGTATTAACATTGTTACTTTTAAATAAATTGCATGAGGTTAATTATACATTTAAGATATATATATATATATATATATATATATATTTTAACGTCCACTAGTCCTATTCGGTCGATTCTGTCCACTTCGAAACTATTCAGTCAACATTGGTCCTATTCAGTCTAGTTTGCCCACTTCAATCCTATTCAGTCTAATTTGGTCCCATTCAGTCTATTCTGTCCACTTTGGTCTTAGTTTGTCCATTTGTTCTTATTCAGTTCAATTTGCTCCTATTCGGTCTACTTCGGTCATGTTCGGTCCACCATGTTCCTATCCAGTCCACTGTTCCATTTGGTCCATTCAGACCACTTTAGTCCATTTTAGTTCCCTTCAATATATTTTTGTGCACTTTCATAATGAGAAAAAACATGTTTGGGTTGAAAACACCTATTCTAAATCCAAATTTATTAATATATATATATATATATCTCAAACTCGTAATATCTAAAATCTTAAGCATGGTATTTATTGTTACTACGCTTTTGTTGAGTCTCGTTAATGTAACATTTCAGTCCACTTTGGTACGAATAAATTTAAGTACGAAAGCTTTTCTAAACATATAGGGTATGAATATGCAAATAGAATCTTTAGGGCAATTATTCATTTGTATTAACGTTGTTACTTTTAAATAAATTGCATGAGGTTAATTATACATTTAAGATATATATATATATATATATTTTAAGCAATATATATGTTTGTGTGTGTGTGTGTGTGTAATTTTTATTTAAATAAATTATTCAAATTATTCATTCTTTTAAAAGAAATTATCATGATAATCAAAACTTATATCAAACTTATACTGAATATGTATAATTTATTCTCTAAATTTTATTGGAGAGAGAGAGAGAGAGAGAGAGAGAGAGTACTTGTGATGGTGAATTAAAAAATTACAACACTAAAACGTATGAGCCCAAGACAGAGTCTAAAAATACAATGATTCACCAATATAAAGTAGAGTTGTAAGAAAGAATAAAAAATCAAGAGAGAGAATAACCAATTTTTCCAGAGATAATGTGAGAGACAATAATAAGAAATTTATAGAAAATATATTAATAAACACCAAATTATCCAAGCCATGTTATGTAATAAAATAATATTATATTTTTATATACTATTTTTATAATACACTATGATAACATCTATAAAATCAAAGAGCATAAAAAAGATAACAACTTAAAAACACAAAATTTAATCACATCAACCCAAAGTAGAGTTTTAAATAATACAAAAATTCATCAACCTAAAATAGAGTTGTAAAAAAAATATATAAAAAATAAAAACCACTAAAAATGAAGAGAGAGAGAGAGAGCATTTGGTGTGTGGGAAAACTATGTATAGAATGAGAAAGAGAATTGTAAATTTATAGTAAGAGGCGGGGGAATAAGAAAAGCCAAAAATAAAAGAAGATAAAGTGATAGAGGAAAAGTGATATTAAGATAAATAATAATGGGGATATGAAAAGGTATAAGAGAGGAGAAAAGTTAGAGAAAGTATACTAATAAGTTGAGAAATTAATAAGAAAAAAAAGAGTTAAAAAAAAAAGAGAATGTTGAAAATTGGTGGATGATGTAGCTGTTAATGTGTTTTAATAGGAGCGTAGCAACAATAAATATTACGTTTTTGTTTTTAGATATATATAGATATAGATAACAATAATATTTATTAGATTCGAAACTAATTTGAATCATTTGTTGGAAAGCACATGCAGAAAGAAGTTTTAGCATAGGTAAATTTAGTACAGAAAAATTGTGCTAATTGCTTTGAGCTTCATTGCATCTATATTTAATATCTAAAAGTTGAAGTATATCATTTATTATTGCTATACTCTTGTTAGGCCACATCAGCATTGCATTTTAATATATTTAGTATAGAAAGAGGAGAGGTTTGTATAGAAAGAGAAGCCGTTTCATTGACAAATATGTCACATTCTTGTTGTATCTTTGGGTTTTTGATAAAATTTTAATTTTTTATATGTTATTAAAGTCTTGCATTTTTTTTTTTTTTAAAGTAATGGATTTAATTATATTTACTTCTCTTTAGGCTATTCAAATTTCAAGACGTGTAGATAATGAACCGTTTGTAAGGAGTATTAGAAACAAATTTCAATCACACATTACATTATTTTACAAAATATCTCACATTATGTAATAATTGAACTATATTTCCTTTAAAAAAACTTACAAAATTTAAAAAACATTCAAATAATAAATATAGAAAGCTTAATTTAAATTTTTTAATATATTGTATCAACTATAATTTGTTAGAAAATAATCACATTGTTTTAATAATGGTTTGAAACTAACGCTTATAAGTCTTATATACTATTTTCATTTTTCACTTAACAAAAAAAAAAAATTGTCAAATTTTTCCACACATTCTGCGTCAAGGGTGATGACTGATGATTGACATTATTACTTGGAACGTTTGTCTTCATGAATATGGTTCTCATGTCCAGGAGGTTTACGAGTTTTTCATAATTGTTTTGCCACTTGGCCATTTTTGGATTTTGTAATTTTCTTAATAAATAATTTGAAAACACAAAAGTTGTTTGGGTCTTCTTGGTCTCAACAGGAGAAAGAGATGAAATTTCTCTCACACCATACCATCTATAATCATCTGATATTTAGGAAGATAGAAACAATCTGACAGCATTTATGAGGAAACTGTACCTCCATAATGAAGTAATAAACTGTTAAAGCTTTCTTGTTCAAACTGGCACATCCTTACCTTATAAGTTCTAGGTGAAGGGTGAGATCTTGAGTTCAAGACCTATTAGGTGCGTCCATGACTTACCAATGAAAAAAAAGAGATTCTTAACATGAAAATTTAGAATATCCATATATTTAAACAAGCATTGACTATCACGAGGAATAAGCAAAACACTTTATTCTTCTCTATTTTCATACCGCTACGCCTAAGTCCTGCTTTAATTTTCAATCATTTTTTGAATCATTTTACTTCTTTCTCATTCATTTTCCTGAAAATGAATTAATCAACATGATGGTTCCATGCCCAAGGCCTCTAATGGTTTTAGAATGGTAGAGGTGCTGAAGTTGGTTTTTCCCAATTGAAATATCCTATGGCTTATAGGGAAAATCATGAAGTGGACAGAATTTTAGTGATAACAAGATGCTTTACAGTACTGATTTGAGTGATAAGCAATTTTACTCTGGTGTGCAAAAAGTACATTGGAGTTTGAATTCTAAAACAGAATATATACCTTTGGAAAAAAAAAAAACCATAAAAAAAGGACCCAGTAAGACAATCCTCAGCCGGGAAATTTTAAAATTTCACAAACAGCCTCAATAACTATCAGCTCATGAAATGGACGGAAATTTACAAGACAACATTAGCCCCAGATGGGGAACCTGCCTTTAATGGATCTTGTTGCCTGTTTGATGCCTAATTTTGGAACTAGAAACTTCTGTTTTTGCGGTTGCCTCTCTGCACAACCTTTCCGATTTCTTAGTGAAGACAACAACAATGGATAACTCAAAGAGGTTGTGGCTACACTAATATACATTCTGTGGGGGTTGACAACATGCATGTTGAGATGATGCAGTTTGCTAACATTGCTTTAAGAGTTAAAGATGATATGGACATCAATTATTATCTACAAAATTTACATTTCCCCCGTTATTGAGTGCTTGAATGTTTGGAGCTCAGATCAGAATGTTCATGTGGAAGATCCTCGTCCTGCAAAAATGTCAATTAGTCTATTGCAAACTAAGCTTTTCATCATGAAGGAGAAGTTATTCAACTAGGGAACCTTTAAAAATTGGGGATAGTTTTGCTGTTCTTGAATAAAAGGTTGAGTTTATGCAATGTCAAACTTACTAGCTGCAAGGAAACTTGGCTGTGGGAAGGTGAGAGGCTCGGGCTGCTAAACATCACAGTGGGGTGCATAGTTTCTTCAGCAATTGCTCTCAATCTATTGAGTTCTGGCAAGATATCTTTGCCAAGATCAGGTCTGTCTTTCCGCCTTAACTCGGAACATTTGAGTGCCAGCTTAGCAAAGCACAAGGTCTCTTCAACTGGCCAATCAGTCACAGCTGGATCTAGCAACTGAGTAAAAGTTCCCTTTTCAATAGCCCTTTCAACATGGTGAGTCAAGCCCATTGGCGGTTTAGCTGTTATTAGTTGTAGAAACATGATGCCAATGGAATATATATCAGACTTTACTCCAAGCATTCCTGTTTGCTGATATTCTGGGTCTATATAGCAGAATGTGCCAGCTGTGGATGTCATCCGATACTGTGTCACGGTGTCAGCCAAAGATGGGGGTACTAGCCTGGCCAAGCCAACATCACTAATCTTGCTGACAAAGTTACGGTCAAGCAAGATGTTGCCTGGTTTCAGGTCACGGTGCACAAGTGGCTCTGGTTTGGACTGGTGTAGGAATAGCAAGCCAGTACCTATTTCGGCTGCAATTCTAAACCTAAGTTGCCAAGAAAGGGGTGGAGAGCCACCCCGACAGAAGAGACGGTCATCCAAGCTCCCATTAGCCATGAACTCATAGACCAAGCAGCCATACTCTGGGCAGGCTCCTAGGAGGAGAACCATGTTTGGATGCCGTATGCAGCTCAATACCTCAACCTGTGAATGGTCATGATTCATAAGCACATCATATAAGGGAAATACTTTGAAATACTTCTAGTTGAATTCCCAAAATTTAATGCTTGTCTTGTGTTGTATATACCTAGATTCTATTTTAGACATACCTCTTGCAGAAACTGTGACCTTCCATGAGCTGCATCCGGACGTAGAACCTTAATTGCAACAGGTGTATGGTCCAGATAACACTTGTATACAGGTCCATATCCCCCTTCTCCAATCTTGCGGGATTCTGTGAAGAAGTCAGTGGCAGCTTCAATCTCCTCAATTGAGTACCTCCTATACCTTATGTCTGATTGTGCTAGAGCATCAAGTACCTTTCTCTTCTCCTCTGATTCTTGCAATACTTTCATTTCTGCATTAATTCTTTTTTGTCCTTCTAGCTCTGCTATCCTCTTGGCTGCTTCAGCAGCCTCAATGGCGGCCCTAGACTTGGCCTTCTCCTTTTCTGCAAGTGCCAATGCAGCTTCCTCAGCCAATTGCGCCTCTTGCAGTCTTCGCTCTTCTTCTAATTTCCAGCGCTGCAGCTCTACTGCCTGTTATGCAGATCATATCAGAGCCAGCTGAGAAAATTTTGAAAGGCGTTCAGTAGATATGATTTCTTGTACCTTTTGTTTTGCTGTTAGTGCTTCTTTGCAGGCAGTACTGTACATTTCCATTGTTTGCTTGAGTTCTAGCTTTAGCCTCCTCATTTCAGTCTCCACATCTTCCTGTAATTTTCCATGCAAGTTTCATGTATCAATAATTGCATCCATGTAAATGTACATTTATAGTCCAATTACAGACTACAGAGAAAGAAAAAGCGTATGTGTGGAAGTGTTATCTTCACTAAGCTGGTAACATTCAAAGTTCAGGTATTAGGTGAAGTTTTTGAAAAATTTGGTCCTTTAGCCAACGCATGATTAAGATAGGAAAGCTGTCATCATGCTTCATAAGAGGGTAGCTAGCCTTCATAAAAGCATGATAACTGAGAATTTTATTCACTAATATGCTCATACAAAAACACACACACACACACACACACACACACACACACACTATACACACAGTCGTGCTTAGATATCCATAATAAGCACTAACATACAAATATCACGTATGGCGCTAGCTCCTGGGTCATGAATTTGTATTAGCTTCAATGCATTCCTCATCTTACATGCATGCACAAAATATAGGAGCTAAATATGTACATTTATCAAATTAATGGACTATATGTCCTTACCGCTGTTTGCGATGCGTTTGATAGCCTATCACTTTCCGGTGAGAGTGTTGAAAATTCAGGTGGTGGAGAACCGATTTCCAGTGACTTCGGTCCTATCTGCATTATATCAAAGTTTTCTTTCATGTCTACCTCTGTGGAGGTGAATGACATCCGTGTGGGGGTGCTGCCTATTTCTAAATTGTCGTATACAGTGAACATCTGCTCAATGCTGGGCCTCGCGGAGCTAACAAAGGATATGTCAGTATCAGCCAGAGTAAGTTCCCCATATGATCTTCCATCATAGCCTTTTCTAGAGAATGGTGACCTGCTTCCAATGAGAATTAAATTAGTCCTTTTGGAATGTGATAGTTAAAACCATCTATATAAAAACTTTAGATCTTTCTCGTTCTTAGTCTGTAGTGTCACTGACCTCATGATATCTGTCTCATCTTGCATTCTATGAAATAAATCAACTGGTGGCTTTTCTGTTCCTGATACAGAATTCATTACTTATTTATTAATGAGAAATGGCTGAGCAAATATAGTGAAAAAAGAAAAAAAGAAAAAGAGAAAGCTATATGCTTGAGAAAAAGGTGTTTTAACCTTTCTTAGGAGTAGTAGACTGAGAGAGATTTGGATCCCATGCATCTGATTTGATGCTAGATCGGTTAATAAGTTGGCTACGAAAAGGTGAGGAGGGTGGTGCAGGACGCGAGGCAGATCGCATGGACTGAATTTTTCCTTTGGATATCACATATACGTTACAAAAATCTGGTGCTCCCTTTGCTACTGAGCCTGGAACATCTGTTGCCTTGAATCTTCGGAGAGGAATAATTTTGGAAAGTCAAGAAACTTTTTATAAGTGTTAGAATAATGTATGGTTAAATAATTAAATTTATTATTTTTTTTTTTTTGGGTTTAAACTTTTGGGACCACGGACATTTTATCATGATATAAGAAGAGGTGATACTAGTTATATATGCATACTCTGAAAATTTAAATGATCATAATTCTTACTGAGCATGATTTTATATGGGTCCACACTTGTGTGGGACTTACACACCTACGAGACCCATATGCTACGAGAGGGATACTTCATGAGATGATCTTATAAGATAATTCTTTGTGTGTGTGATATAGGCACATATATGTGAGTACTTTTTTGTTTTTTTTTTTGTTTTGTAATTATAGGCATTTTTCATTAATATAGTAATAAGTTTTAGCTTTTCAAATTTTATTTTATTTTATTTAAAGTTCAACAAATTATTTAAAATAATGGCTTTAACAGTTAGGATTGCATTACACTGATGCACACGTGTGCATGTTGAAAGCTAATTATAATATATATATATATATATATTTATGGAATATAAATTAAAACAAGTTTTAAAGGAAGTGTAGACAAACAAAATATCGACCCAAGTTAATTCTAACTTGAGTAAACTAAAGAAATACTTAACATAAAATAGAGCCAGTTTAAATTAAATTAAGTCTTATATTATTTCAGGTTTAGTCAATATATATCTAAAAGCTAAAGTATAACATTTATTATTACTACGCCCTTGTTAAGCCACATCATCTTCCATGTCATTGCCACATCATTATTGTTTTTCATATTTGTTTTTTGCCTTTAATTTTTTTGACAATATTAAATATATGTAAATACATTGACTTTACAAATTCATCATCTTAGGCGGTTTTAGTTTTACATATTCATCTACTTTAATTTTGATGTTATAACTAAGTATTGTCTATACATATTCCTCTTAGACAATTTTAACTTTACATATAATTTTGTCCCTTAATCTTCCTCTATTTTGGCTCTTTTTATTCTCATCTTTTTACTATAAATTTGTCACTCTCTCCCATTTTATGCATATTTTTCCCACACAAAATGGTTATTTCTCACCCTCTCTCTCATTTTTTTTTCATATTTTATTGGATTTTGTATGAGATTTGTACTCCCATTGTCTTATTATTGACTAATTTATATGTGTTACTTGATGCAAGTATTTTTATTATTATTTTATTTACAACACAAAATAGTTTTAATGTTGTTTACTAGATTTAGGGAAAAATCATATTATAATATGTCCATATTTTCTGTTGTCAGGTTTTAGTTAATTTGGAAAACAGCAAGATAGTCTAGATAATACGATGAAAAACAATTAATGCAGTTGAAGAAGATGTTATTTGTGCAATTTCTTTTTATTATTTGTAAATATTTTGTTTAACAAATTAGCAGCAAATTGTTATGTCCTTATTATATGATATTTTTAAATGCTTGAGTAATTGTTTTAAGCATTTACGAATAGTTTGTATTGCTCATATATATATATGTGTATATATATATATATATATTATCTCATTGGTGTATTCTTTGAGATTTTTAAGAAAACAAATTCAATTTTATTTTTAAAATTATTTATTTNAGAGAGAGAGAGAGAGAGAGAGAGTACTTGTGATGGTGAATTAAAAAATACAACACTAAAACGTATGAGCCCAAGAAAAAGTCTAAAAATACAATGATTCATCAATATAAAGTAGAGTTGTAAGAAAGAATAAAAAATCAAGAGAGAGAATAACCAATTTTTCAAGAGATAATGTGAGAGAGAATAATAAGAAATTTATAGAAAATATATTAATAAACACCAAATTATCCAAGTCATGTTATGTAATAACATATATTATATTTTTATATACTATTTTTATAATACACTATGATAACATCTATAAAATCAAAGAGCATAAAAAAGATAACAACTTAAAAACACAAAATTTAATCACATCAACCCAAAGTAGAGTTTTAAATAATACAAAAATTCATCAACCTAAAATAGAGTTGTAAAAAAAAATATAAAAAATAAAAACCACTAAAAATGAAGAGAGAGAGAGAGAGCATTTGGTGTGTGGGAAACTATGTATAGAATGAGAAAGAGAATTGTAAATTTATAGTAAGAGGCGGGGAATAAGAAAAGCCAAAAATAAAAGAAGAATAAAGTGATAGAGGAAAAGTGATATTAAGATAAATAATATGGGGATATGAAAGGTATAAAGAGGAGAAAAGTTAGAGAAAGTATACTAATAAGTTGGAAATTAATAAGAAAAAAAGAGTTAAAAAAAAAGAGAATGTTGAAAATTGGTGGATGATGTAGCTGTTAATGTGTTTTAATAGGAGCGTAGCAACAATAAATATTACGTTTCTGTTTTTAGATATATATAGATATAGATAACAATAATATTTATTAGATTCAAAACTAATTTGAATCATTTGTTGGAAAGCACATGCAGAAAGAAGTTTTAGCATAGGTAAATTTAGTACAGAAAAATTGTGCTAATTGCTTTGAGCTTCATTGCATCTATATTTAATATCTAAAAGTTGAAGTATATCATTTATTATTGCTATACTCTTGTTAAGTTACATCAGCGTTGCATTTCAATATATTTAGTGTAGAAAGAGAGAGGTTTGTATAGAAAGAGAAGCCGTTTCATTGACAAATATGTCACATTCTTGTTGTATCTTTGGGTTTTTGATAAAATTTTAATTTTTTATATGTTATTAAAGTCTTGCATTTTTTTTTTTTTTAAGTAATGGATTTAATTATATTTACTTCTCTTTAGGCTATTCAAATTTCAAGACGTGTAGATAATGAACCGTTTGTAAGAAGTATTAGAAACAAATTTCAATCACACATTACATTATTTTACAAAATATCTCACATTATGTAATGATTGAACTATATTTCCTTTAAAAAAACTTACAAAATTTAAAAAACATTCAAATAATAAATATAGAAAGCTTAATTTAAAATTTTTAATATATTGTATCAACTATAATTTGTTAGAAAATAATCACATTGTTTTAATAATGGTTTGAAACTAACGCTTATAAGTCTTATATACTATTTTCATTTTTCACTTAACAAAAAAAAAATTGTCAAATTTTTCACACATTCTGCGTCAAGGGTGATGACTGATGATTGACATTATTACTTGGAACGTTTGTCTTCATGAATATGGTTCTCATGTCCAGGAGGTTTACGAGTTTTTCATAATTGTTTTGCCACTTGGCCATTTTGGATTTTGTAATTTTCTTAATAAATAATTTGAAAACACAAAAGTTGTTTGGGTCTTCTTGGTCTCAACAGGAGAAAGAGATGAAATTTCTCTCACACCATACCATCTATAATCATCTGATATTTAGGAAGATAGAAACAATCTGACAGCATTTATGAGGAAACTGTACCTCCATAATGAAGTAATAAACTGTTAAAGCTTTCTTGTTCAAACTGGCACATCCTTACCTTATAAGTTCTAGGTGAAGGGTGAGATCTTGAGTTCAAGACCTATTAGGTGCGTCCATGACTTACCAATGAAAAAAAAGAGATTCTTAACATGAAAATTTAGAATATCCATATATTTAAACAAGCATTGACTATCACGAGGAATAAGCAAAACACTTTATTCTTCTCTATTTTCATACCGCTACGCCTAAGTCCTGCTTTAATTTTCAATCATTTTTTGAATCATTTTACTTCTTTCTCATTCATTTTCCTGAAAATGAATTAATCAACATGATGGTTCCATGCCCAAGGCCTCTAATGGTTTTAGAATGGTAGAGGTGCTGAAGTTGGTTTTTCCCAATTGAAATATCCTATGGCTTATAGGGAAAATCATGAAGTGGACAGAATTTTAGTGATAACAAGATGCTTTACAGTACTGATTTGAGTGATAAGCAATTTTACTCTGGTGTGCAAAAAGTACATTGGAGTTTGAATTCTAAAACAGAATATATACCTTTGGAAAAAAAAAAACCATAAAAAAAGGACCTAGTAAGACAATCCTCAGCCGGGAAATTTTAAAATTTCACAAACAGCCTCAATAACTATCAGCTCATGAAATGGACGGAAATTTACAAGACAACATTAGCCCCAGATGGGGAACCTGCTTTAATGGATCTTGTTGCCTGTTTGATGCCTAATTTTGGAACTAGAAACTTCTGTTTTTGCGGTTGCCTCTCTGCACAACCTTTCCGATTTCTTAGTGAAGACAACAACAATGGATAACTCAAAGAGGTTGTGGCTACACTAATATACATTCTGTGGGGGTTGACAACATGCATGTTGAGATGATGCAGTTTGCTAACATTGCTTTAAGAGTTAAAGATGATATGGACATCAATTATTATCTACAAAATTTACATTTCCCCGTTATTGAGTGCTTGAATGTTTGGAGCTCAGATCAGAATGTTCATGTGGAAGATCCTCGTCCTGCAAAAATGTCAATTAGTCTATTGCAAACTAAGCTTTTCATCAACAACTAGGGAACCTTTAAAAATTGGGGATAGTTTTGCTGTTCTTGAATAAAAGGTTGAGTTTATGCAATGTCAAACTTACTAGCTGCAAGGAAACTTGGCTGTGGGAAGGTGAGAGGCTCGGGCTGCTAAACATCACAGTGGGGTGCATAGTTTCTTCAGCAATTGCTCTCAATCTATTGAGTTCTGGCAAGATATCTTTGCCAAGATCAGGTCTGTCTTTCCGCCTTAACTCGGAACATTTGAGTGCCAGCTTAGCAAAGCACAAGGTCTCTTCAACTGGCCAATCAGTCACAGCTGGATCTAGCAACTGAGTAAAAGTTCCCTTTTCAATAGCCCTTTCAACATGGTGAGTCAAGCCCATTGGCGGTTTAGCTGTTATTAGTTGTAGAAACATGATGCCAATGGAATATATATCAGACTTTACTCCAAGCATTCCTGTTTGCTGATATTCTGGGTCTATATAGCAGAATGTGCCAGCTGTGGATGTCATCCGATACTGTGTCACAGTGTCAGCCAAAGATGGGGGTACTAGCCTGGCCAAGCCAACATCACTAATCTTGCTGACAAAGTTACGGTCAAGCAAGATGTTGCCTGGTTTCAGGTCACGGTGCACAAGTGGCTCTGGTTTGGACTGGTGTAGGAATAGCAAGCCAGTACCTATTTCGGCTGCAATTCTAAACCTAAGTTGCCAAGAAAGGGGTGGAGAGCCACCCCGACAGAAGAGACGGTCATCCAAGCTCCCATTAGCCATGAACTCATAGACCAAGCAGCCATACTCTGGGCAGGCTCCTAGGAGGAGAACCATGTTTGGATGCCGTATGCAGCTCAATACCTCAACCTGTGAATGGTCATGATTCATAAGCACATCATATAAGGGAAATACTTTGAAATACTTCTAGTTGAATTCCCAAAATTTAATGCTTGTCTTGTGTTGTATATACCTAGAATTCTATTTTAGACATACCTCTTGCAGAAACTGTGACCTTCCATGAGCTGCATCCGGACGAAGAACCTTAATTGCAACAGGTGTATGGTCCAGATAACACTTGTATACAGGTCCATACCCCCTTCTCCAATCTTGCGGGATTCTGTGAAGAAGTCAGTGGCAGCTTCAATCTCCTCAATTGAGTACCTCCTATACCTTATGTCTGATTGTGCTAGAGCATCAAGTACCTTTCTCTTCTCCTCTGATTCTTGCAATACTTTCATTTCTGCATTAATTCTTTTTTGTCCTTCTAGCTCTGCTATCCTCTTGGCTGCTTCAGCAGCCTCAATGGCGGCCCTAGACTTGGCCTTCTCCTTTTCTGCAAGTGCCAATGCAGCTTCCTCAGCCAATTGCGCCTCTTGCAGTCTTCGCTCTTCTTCTAATTTCCAGCGCTGCAGCTCTACTGCCTGTTATGCAGATCATATCAGAGCCAGCTGAGAAATTTTGAAAGGCGTTCAGTAGATATGATTTCTTGTACCTTTTGTTTTGCTGTTAGTGCTTCTTTGCAGGCAGTACTGTACATTTCCATTGTTTGCTTGAGTTCTAGCTTTAGCCTCCTCATTTCAGTCTCCACATCTTCCTGTAATTTTCCATGCAAGTTTCATGTATCAATAATTGCATCCATGTAAATGTACATTTATAGTCCAATTACAGACTACAGAGAAAGAAAAAGCGTATGTGTGGAAGTGTTATCTTCACTAAGCTGGTAACATTCAAAGTTCAGGTATTAGGTGAAGTTTTTGAAAAATTTGGTCCTTTAGCCAACGCATGATTAAGATAGGAAAGCTGTCATCATGCTTCATAAGAGGGTAGCTAGCCTTCATAAAAGCATGATAACTGAGAATTTTATTCACTAATATGCTCATACAAAACACACACACACACACACACACACACACACACTATAAACACAGTCGTGCTTAGATATCCATAATAAGCACTAACATACAAATATCACGTATGGCGCTAGCTCCTGGGTCATGAATTTGTATTAGCTTCAATGCATTCCTCATCTTAGGAAAGCTGTCATCATGCTTCATAACAGGGTAGCTAGCCTTCATAAAAGCATGATAACTGAGAATTTTATTCACTAATATGCTCATACACACACACACACACACACACACACACAGTCGTGCTTAGATATCCATAATAAGCACTAACATACAAATATCACGTATGGCGCTAGCTCCTGGGTCATGAATTTGTATTAGCTTCAATGCATTCCTCATCTTACATGCATGCACAAAATATAGGAGCTAAATATGTACATTTATCAAATTAATGGACTATATGTCCTTACCGCTGTTTGCGATGCGTTTGATAGCCTATCACTTTCCGGTGAGAGTGTTGAAAATTCAGGTGGTGGAGAACCGATTTCCAGTGACTTCGGTCCTATCTGCATTATATCAAAGTTTTCTTTCATGTCTACCTCTGTGGAGGTGAATGACATCCGTGTGGGGGTGCTGCCTATTTCTAAATTGTCGTATACAGTGAACATCTGCTCAATGCTGGGCCTCGCGGAGCTAACAAAGGATATGTCAGTATCAGCCAGAGTAAGTTCCCCATATGATCTTCCATCATAGCCTTTTCTAGAGAATGGTGACCTGCTTCCAATGAGAATTAAATTAGTCCTTTTGGAATGTGATAGTTAAAACCATCTATATAAAAACTTTAGATCTTTCTCGTTCTTAATCTGTAGTGTCACTGACCTCATGATATCTGTCTCATCTTGCATTCTATGAAATAAATCAACTGGTGGCTTTTCTGTTCCTGATACAGAATTCATTACTTATTTATTAATGAGAAATGGCTGAGCAAATATAGTGAAAAAAAAAAAAAAAAAAGAGAAAGCAATATGCTTGAGAAAATGGTGTTTTAACCTTTCTTAGGAGTAGTAGACTGAGAGAGATTTGGATCCCATGCATCTGATTTGATGCTAGATCGGTTAATAAGTTGGCTACGAAAAGGTGAGGAGGGTGGTGCAGGACGCGAGGCAGATCGCATGGACTGAATTTTTCCTTTGGATATCACATATACGTTACAAAAATCTGGTGCTCCCTTTGCTACTGAGCCTGGAACATCTGTTGCCTTGAATCTTCGGAGAGGAATAATTTTGGAAAGTCAAGAAACTTTTTATAAGTGTTACAATAATGTATGGTTAAATAATTAAATTTATCATTTTTTTTTTTTGGGTTTAAACTTTTGGGACCACGGACATTTTATCATGATATAAGAAGAGGTGATACTAGTTATATATGCATACTCTGAAAATTTAAATGATCTTAATTCTTACTGAGCATGATTTTATATGGGTCCACACTTGTGTGGGACTTACACACCTACGAGACCCATATGCTACGAGAGGGATACTTCATGAGATGATCTTATAAGATAATTCTTTGTGTGTGTGATATCGGCACATGTATGTGAGTACTTTTTTGTTTTTTTGGTTTTGTAATTATAGGCATTTTTCATTAATATAGTAATAAGTTTTAGCTTTTCAAATTTTATTTTATTTTATTTAAAGTTCAACAAATTATTTAAAATAATGGCTTTAACAGTTAGGATTGCATTACACTGATGCACACGTGTGCATGTTGAAAGCTAATTATAATATATATATATATATATTTATTAGGAAATTGAATATAAATTAAAACAAGTTTTAAAGGAAGTGTAGACAAACAAAATATCGACCCAAGTTAATTCTAACTTGAGTAAACTAAAGAAATACTTAACATAAAATAGAACCAGTTTAAATTAAATTAAGTCTTATATTATTTCAGGTTTAGTCAATCTATATCTATATCTATATATTACTAAAAGCTGAAGCGTAGTGTTTAATGTTGCTGTTCTCATGTTGCGCCACATTAGCTGCCACGTCATTTAAAAAAAAAAAAAATTTGTCCTACAATTTTAAAATGATTTTTACAATTTTCAGCCTTATAAATACAATCCACTATTTATTTATTCACTTCCACTATCACTCTATAATAAATCCAGCCTACTACTTATTTATTTACTTCCACTATCACCATATAATAAATCTGTATAATTAATCTAGCCACCTCTTATTTATTTAGTTCCATTATCAAGTCTAACCCAAAACTTTTCAGTTCAGCTTTAGGATTTTGTGTGAGTTTTTTCAGCTTAAAGGAAAAAAAAAAATAAATAAATAAAATAAAAAAACGTTGAAGCCTTTCAAGCTTTAGGTTTTTTTTTTTTTTTTTCAATTTTCCTATAATTGTTTTTGACACTTTTTTTTTTTAATATTTACATTTCTCCAACCTTTCTCTCTTTCTTACCATTTCATCTCCTCACTACTTCTTCAATCTTTCTCTTCCCTTACCTTTTCATCTCCCTATTACCCTCTACATTAATATCATTCTTCCTTTTCCCTTCATCTTCCTTTATTTTTGCCTCTTCTTATTCACACCCTCTCACTATAAATTTGTCGCTATTTCTTCTATTCTATGCATAGTTTTTCCTCACAAAAAAAAAAAGGTACTCTCTCTCTCTCTCTCTCTCTCTCTAAATTTTTTGGTGGATTTTTATTTTTATTTTTATTGCATCTCTACTTTAGGTTGATAATTTTTTATATTCTTTAAAACTCTATTTTGGGTTAATGCAATTTAGTTTTGTTTTTTAAATTGTTGTTGTTGTTTATTTTATTTTTTATTCTCTTTGATTGTTAAATGTTATCCTATTGCGATCTAAAAAATTAAATATAGCGTATAAAAATATAATATTATTCTATTACATAGCATGATTTGGATAATTTGTATTTATTTTGTTACATAGCATGATTTTTTATAGTACTCAATTAGGATGTTAAACTATGAGACTTTACTAATTTTTATTTATTTTCTAATCCTTTGTGGTGGACAAAGTACTTTTAATAGTTGTATTAGAAGTACTCTATAATACCATTCATTTAAAGAAAAGCAAAGGTTAGCCAAACGAAAATAATTGGATATGTGACAAATTGCAAAAGTTAAAATTTGTATATATACAATAATTGTTTATTTGATAATATGTTTTGGGTGGCCGAAATTATAATTTCTACAAAGAAAATAACCTTAATAGATTATCAAAAACAAAATCTTATCATAATATTGGTTCAATTAATCATTGTTAAGTTTTATTAATTTTTTTTAGTTTACATTTTTTTGGTGTTTTAGATTGTTCCTATGTTACATATATGATTGTTCCTATAATAAATAAAAATATAATTACGAAATGCATTACTCATTATTAGATTAGTTTAAATTGTAAAAAAAAAAATAATAATAAAACCACCATAAAAATAATTATCACGCGCAACACGCGGGTCCGCGACTAGTATATATCTAAAAGCTAAAGTATAACATTTATTATTACTACACCCTTGTTAAGCCACATCATCTTCCATGTCATTGCTACATCATTATTTTTTTTTCATATTTGTTTTTTGCCTTTAATTTTTTGACAATATTAAATATATGTAAATATATTGATTTTAGAAATTCATCTTAGGCGGTTTTAATTTTATATATTCACCTATTTTAATTTTGATGTTATAACTAAGTATTGTCTATAAATATTCCTCTTAGACAATTTTAACTTTACATATAATTTTGTCTCTTAATCTTCCTCTATTTTGGCTCTTTTTATTCTCATCTTTTTACTATAAATTTGTCATTCTCTCCCATTTTATGCATATTTTTCCCACACAAAATGGTTATTTCTCACCCTCTCTCTCATTTTTTTTTTCATATTTTATTGGATTTCGTATGAGATTTGTACTCCCATTGTCTTATTATTGACTAATTTATATGTGTTACTTGTGCAAGTATTTTTATTATTATTTTATTTACAACACAAAATAGTTTTAATGTTGTTCACTAGATTTAGGGAAAAATCATATTATAATATGTCCATATTTTGTGTTGTTGTCAGGTTTTAGTTAATTTGGAAAACAGCAAGATAGTCTAGATAATATGATGAAAAGCAATTAATGCAGTTGAAGAAGAGGTTATTTGTGTAGTTTCTTTTTACTATTTGTAAATATTTTGTTTAACAAATTAGCAGCAAATTGTTATGTCCTTATTATATGATATTTTTAAATGCTTGAGTAATTGTTTTAAGCATTTACGAATAGTTTGTATTGCTCATATATATATATATATATTTTATCTCATTGGTGTATTCTTTGAGATTTTTAAGAAAACAAATTCAATTTTGTGTTTAAAATTATTTATTTGTCTATTCATTTTTCATATGTTGGATTAGATGTTAGATTTAATTATGATAGTATTAACACAATACTTCTTATTTTTACCAAAAAAAAAAAAAAACTCTAAATTTCCCCTTTGCACTCTTGGTTACAATCATTATATATAAAGTTATAACCAACACATTTTTTCTTGGGAATAATGACATATTCCTATTGCATCACTTCAAAATCTTATTAAAAATTTTGAATTTGATTATGCATTGGATATTTGGCTTGATCACATCACTTTTGTAATGTTTTACATATTTGGAAGAAGAAGTTTGACTTTGATGTGATTTTTATTTTTCCCTTTCTTTTTTTGAATTGTAGTTTTTGTTGATTTTTTTTTTTTGATACGTTTTTTGGTGTTTTTGATTTATGGTAGATACAATTGGATTTGAAAATTTTTGTTTAAAAGTTAAAAAAAAAAAAATTCCAAAATTTATATACTTTTTTAATGATTTACAAAATGTTATAAATAATTTCTATTAAAAAATTAATATTTTGCTAACTTTTGAATTCTTGAGAAAAACTGTATTGTTTTCATTTTGGTATAACAAAAATTATATATATTACATTTGTGATTGTTCCCAGCTATAATAAATGAAAATATGATTATGAAATACATTACTATTTATTAGATTAATCCAAACTGCAAAAAATAAATTTAACGAGATCATTCTAAAAATATTATCACGCACAACGTGGGAGTTTATATTAAAATTGAAATATGTTTTGTGGTTTGTGAATATCCCCAAGCTTAGACCATACTTTGTTTGGGATAGCTTCCTCAATATTCAGATGGTTGGGTTTATAGCCATTGCCTCCCTATATTTATAGAGAATGTTGTTTTGTAATCTTATGCTACCACTCTCATTGAAACAATGGAAGGAAAACTTTATGCCATTAATGACATCTAGTTAGATATTGCTTTTGAGCTCATAAAAGTCATATAAAGGAATGTTATACTAGAGTAATTTCATAAATTTTGCTGAAGCAAGTAGTAAAGATTATGGTAGATACAATTGGATTTGAAAATTTTTGTTTAAAAGTAAAAAAAAAAAAAAAAATTCCAAAATTTATATACTTTTTTAATGATTTACAAAATGTTATAAATAATTTCTATTAAAAAATTAATATTTTGCTACCTTTTGAATTCTTGAGAAAAACTGTATTGTTTTCATTTTGGTATAAAAAAAATTATATATATTACATTTGTGATTGTTCCCAGCTATAATAAATGAAAATATGATTATGAAATACATTACTATTTATTAGATTAATCCAAACTGCAAAAAATAAATTTAATGAGATCATTCTAAAAATATTATCACGCACAACGTGCGGGTCCGCGACTAGTTTATATTAAAACTTAAACATGTTTTGTGGTTTGTGAATATCCCCAAGCTTAGACCATACTTTGTTTGGGATAGCTTCCTCAATATTCAGATGGTTGGGTTTATAGCCATTGCCTCCCTATATTTATAGAGAATGTTGTTTTGTAATCTTATGCTACCACTCTCATTGAAACAATGGAAGGAAAACTTTGCCATTAATGACATCTAGTTAGATATTGCTTTTGAGCTCATAAAAGTCATATAAAGGAATGTTATACTAGAGTAATTTCATAAATTTTGCTGAAGCAAGTAGTAAAGAGAGGTACATACCTGAGAAAGCCAGTTTTTGTTGAGGCACCAACAACCAAATTCTCAATCCCCGTGTGATTAACATATTCAATTAATGCTTTGGCTACATCTGTGTCTTCTAGTACAATATCTTTGCAATGTATCTGATGTCAAAGAGAACCCAGTGAGAATATGAACACATGTATAATATATGGGGAGCTGTCTCTTTTTCTTAGGTAAGTTCAGACACAGAAGATATTTATTTATTTAAAGAACACAGAGAATCTTTCTAGAGTCTTTTAGACTCATCTCTAACCAATAAAACCTATGAATAACTGACTCCACCAGTCAGAACCAGTTGCTAGATAATCTAGGAGCATTCACCTTTGATGGGACAAGAAGTTTGTGCTAATGCCTAAGAGCAAAGAACTTGTAATCATCGACAATGCTATCAGTGAATTTATGTTTAGAATTGGAACCCAAGCACTTACATCTTTACGTGTGCAAAAACATCGAAAAGGAAGGAATAAATCTCTTGTGCGTTGATCAGGATCTTTGCATATCAGTGAATTTACATCACCAATACCTGTCAAACGGGGAAGCCCTGCGCCCAAAAATTATGTACAAAATTAAGTCCATGTCATGAGAAATGTGAAGTGTGCATGTTGTATGGAAATGGTTCAATGCAAATGAAACCTATCAACTAATAGGCTCAAGTTGGTAAAGACATTGAGGTAATTCGAGATGGTAGTCATCATTATTATGACCCAAATCTAAAAAGGAAAGAACCTTGGTACATACACCTAAAATTGCAATGAAAATTTCATAGAAAATTTTGGAAAATTTTATTGCCTGTAAACTTCTGGAAAAGGAAAACATTCCTAGAAATATAATAGAAAAATACTTACTTGGGGAAGAAAGAGATGCTGAGGAGGAAAGCAATGCAGGTTTGAGCTTGACATGGAGGAGAATAAGGGTCTGGCCCTTCAGGACCAAATGATCAATAGACCATTTGAGTGCATTTTGGCTACCTTTGTCTCTGTCTATTGCCACTGCCACCAGCCCATTTCCTCCTCCTCTTCTATCTGCATGACTTCTTGCCAACCACATTTTCTCTCTTTTTCAAAACCCTTTGCCAAAATCAAAAGAACAACAATACCCACAAGGCAAATTCAATGTAATTGTCTTGGTATGTGAAAATTCAATACCCTTTTCTTGGTCAACTTTTTCCCTTCAACTAGAATCTAAAGGGATTTTTTTTTTTTTTTTTTTTTGGGTTTATATGTTTTGTGTCTCAAAAAAAAAAAAACCAGGAATTTTTTTTTCCTTCTTCTTGGACAGTAACAAAATGGGGTTCTTTTTTTACGGATCTCCTTTGTCTCTCTCTCTATCTCTCTAGTAGAAACCAAGAGAGACAGACTTTTATCTTCCAGTGTTCTGTTTAGATTGACTTTGACATCAGTTATTCTAGTTAGCAACTACATTAAGCACCTGACCCTATATTTCTTTCTCCACCAATGTTCTGGAATTAGCAGTTTGGTTGGCTTAGGCTAATTTGATTTTTTCAAACCAGTCAATCCTAAAATCTCTCTTTCCCTCTAAGTTGGATCCGTCAGTTACATAGAGCCCCATCATTAGCGGGTGTTAGTTGTGTTTTACCTATGAATCTTTTTCTTACCAATCTGATAATTATCAGGTGCATTCTATCTATAAGCTTTATGCACCGATCATAAAAAATGCTAATTCAATCATTTATTTATCCAAGAAATGTTATTGTCCATAATATTTTCACAACAAATCTTAAGTGGCAAGTTGTTACGGGTTGTTATTGGTTAGCAAAAACATAATTTCAGTGACGAATTCAATTTATAACCGATAACAACTTACACACTTATGACACTTATGATTTATTGTAAAAATACTGTGTATGTAGCACTTTTTTATTTATTAAGTTGTTTAAGTGTCACCATTTACTAATAAGAATAACATTCCAATTTTTAAATATTTTGTAATAAAATTGATAGTTGTTTTAAATTTTGGAGTTGGTTAACAAGGCGGCCTTAGGCATTTTTTAATAATATTTAAAGAAATTTTTAATACAGCTTTTTTGGAAATATATAAAGCTTTCAAAAAGTCAATCACTTTTTTTTTTCATAAAAAGTTTATAAAATATTTCCTAAACCAATTATTTAGGGCATTGTTAACTTTTTTCTAAAAATTTCCGCGTTACAAGTAAATGTGGCGATTGGAATATATTCTTCATCCCCTATTTTTGGGGTTATTCACCCAAAAACCAAAAATTCATCGTAGCTCGAAGTTTATTTTGGCCCCATTAATGAAGTACAAGCATTAATTACACTAGTTTGTAACTCATCTATATGCATAGATATACTTAAAAGATATGCATTAAGATGCATAGTATAATTTTTACATATATAATTTAAATATTATAGTCATTTATATATAATTTTTAACTCTTTAAAAGTCTTGTAAGAATATTATTAGCAAAAAATGTAAATTGACCATTTTTTTAATTTTTTTTTATGTTCATTAATTCTAGATTTTTTGGTTTTTGTACGCTATAACCACTTGGATGAATATTTATGATGTGGTCCCATATTTGACTCAAAAATTAAGAAATAAAATCTCTAAAAATAAATAATTTAGGACACATGGTGCAAAATTGGACTTTAATTGTAGAATCTAATTGGATTTTTTTTTAAAAATTTTACCTATTATATATATACTAGCTTGTAACTCCATGCATATACATGAATACACTTAAAAATATACAATAAGATGCATAATATAATTCCTATATATATATATATAAATGTTATTGATAGTTTTTTTTTAAAATATTTTGTTAACTCTTTAAAAAATTTTGTAAGGATATTATTAGGTATAAAATGTAAATTGTATTAAAAAAAAATTATAGTGAAGTACTTTTTTTTTCTTTCACGATTCATTTCTTTTAGACTTTTTAGTTTTATACTTAATAACTCACTTGGATAAATATTTATGATGTGGTATCACGTTTTATTCTAAAATTAAGAAATAAAACTCTTATAATAAATAATTTAGGACACATGGCATAAAATTGGAACTCTAATTTAGAATTCTAATTTGAGTTTCTCTCGGCACAACTTCACCTATTATATATATATATATATATAAGATAAAGTCTTGTAAGAATATTATTAAGTAGAAGTCTTGAGTAAAGGTTTTTGCAATAGCACACTCCTCAAACATCATCCATTAGAATATGTTAAGTCTTAGATTNATGCACATTTGCCCCATTTGAAACACAAGCATTATTGGCATCCTTATCCAACTCTATAACTACTTTATAGGCACTCTTTACTGAAAATACCCCATTAGATGTCTTTGCCTAGATTAGCTTATCATCAGGAAACCTATTGCTCAAGGGAAGTCCACAAATATTTTCAGCCTCAAAAGGAAGGAAGATACGTTTAAGCAAATCCACATTCCAACAGTTATTATCATAATCAATCAGATGACTAACCATAGATACCTAAGGAGATAGAGTTCTAGGAGATACCACTCTATATGAGGAACAATTAGGAACCCACGGGTCATCCTAAATTCTAATCCTTTCCCCATTCCCAACACACCATCTCATGCCTTTTTTGAATGTTTTGTGCAACAAAAATACTCCTCCAAACGTATGAAGGTTTGTTTCCCAGTGAGGCTTGGATAAATTCACAATCCTTGAAATATCGAGCTTGAAGATCTTGTATACAAGTAAATTTTGACCTAACTGAAGTCGCCAGCCTTGTTTTGCCAAGAGAGCAAGGTTAAAAGGTTTCAAAAGTTTGAACCCCAATTTACCACAAGATTTGGGTACACACAGTTTCTACCAACTCATCCATGCCATTTTCTTTTCATCCTTCTTTTGTCCCTACCAAAAATTCCAAATCATACTTGTCAGTTCATCACAGAGGCTATCAGGGATTTTAAAACAACTTATAGCGTACGTAGGGATTGCCTGTGCAACAGCTTTAATCAAAACTTCCTTTCCTGCTTTTGACAACAATATTTCCTTCCATCTTGTCAAATTCTTAGCCAGTTTTTCCTTCACCGCATTAAAAATATTTCTTTTATTCCTTCCAACTAAAGAAGGGAGACCAAGATATTTTTCATGCTACTTAATACTCTGGGCACCAAATCTTGACTTAATTTCCTCTTTAATAGATCTATCAGTATTGTTGCTGAAAAATAATGATGTTTTTGCCCTATTCAACTATTGGCCTGAGGCATCTTCATACACTTTTAACACACGCTTTAATGAATCACAATCATTCAAGGTTGCTTTACAAAATATCAAACTATCATCAGCAAAGAATAAGTGAGAAAGAGTAGGAGCCCATCGACAAATAGTCACTCCATCCATAAAGCATCATGTACAGATTTTTTAATTAAAGCCAATAGACCCACAACACATATTAAAAAAAGAAATGGGGATGATGGATCACCTTGTCTTAATCCTCTCGAAGGACATATATCACCTCTAGACCTTCCATTAATATGGATAGAATAAGATACAGAAGAAATACAAAGCATCATCAATTCCCTCCACCTGGAATTAAATCCCAGTTTCTCATAATCTTATCTAAACAAATCCATTCAACCCTATTATATGCCTTACTCATATCCAATTTTAAAGCCATTTCTCCAACTTTTCCTCCCTTATTTTGATTAATATGATGCATAGTTTCAAAAGCAATCAAAACATTATCCGTAATTAACCTTCCATGCACAAAAGCACTTTGGGTATCACTAATAATTTTGGTAATACTTTCTTAAGTCTGTTAGCTAAAACTTTGGAGGCTAGTTTATACATCACATTACAAAGACTAATAGGGCAGAAATTTGTAACTTTCTTTGGATTTTTAATCTTTGAGACCAAAACAATATGAGTTTTATTGAACTTTGGTGGAACAATACTATGATTAAGAAAATCCAAGACAGTTTTAGTGATAACATTCCCAATAGTAGGCCAAAAATGTTGAAAAAATAGAGGAGGCATACGGTTAGGTCCTGGTGATTTAAGGGGATACATTTGCTTCAGTGCTTTAAAAACCTCTACACCTTGAAACTCACTTGTCAAGCTATTGTTCATTTCTTGGGAAACCTTAGGTACCACTGCTTCTATTAACTCAACAAATTCTGTGGGTTGTGATGATTGGAAAAGATCAGAGTAGTATTTGAGACTGATGCCTTCCACAACACTTGCATCTTCTTGCCAAACTTCATTATGATCAAGCAGCCCTTCAATGATATTTTTCTGAAACCAAGTAGAAGCTTTTGAATGAAAGTAACCCGTGTTCTGATCTCCCACTTGAAACCAGTTCAACCGAGACTGCTGGTGCCACATATTGTCTTCCTTATCCAACCAGTAATTTTATTCAACATGAGTGTCCCTCATCGCCATGATATTTTTAGTAGTAACAAGTTGAAGCTCCAACCACTCTAACTATTTTTTCAATCTAGCTATATTTTTGCCATCATGACCAAAGACATTTTTATTCCACAATTCAAGCTTGGTACGACAGCTATCCATACAATACAGAATTGGAAATTCAGGTCCCATACTTAAGCCTTCTTCCCATGCAGAAGTTACCACCTCCTCACAAGTAGAATCTTTTAACCACGTTGCTTCAAACCAAAATATTTTTGGATGCTTAGGAATGGTTTTTTCCTTCACCAAATTCAAAATCAAGGGATTATGTTCTGAAGTAGAAGATGATTTGTGAAAGAGCTTTGTTTGAGGAAATTTTATTGTCCAATCAACAGTAGCAATAGTCCTATCCAATCTTTCTCTAATTTGTGAACCATCCACTTTTTGATAAAGCCAAGTGAATTTTGGGCCAGTAAAGCCCAAATCACGTAGACCACACCAGTTCAAAGTGTGAATAAAATTCTGCATCTGTTGTATCGGTCTAGTTGCACCCCCTACTTCTCAGACAATCCAGTGATCTTATTATAATCACTGATAACCAACCAAGGAAATTGATAAAGATCACTGAGATATTTTAGAAGGTTCCATGATTCAGATCTTTGAGAAGCTTCAAGATTACCATAAAACCTGGTAAGATGCCACTATCCATGTCCATCTTCACTATTAACTTCAACATCAATATTGGACATCAAATATTTAATGACATTAACTTGAATTTCATCCTTCCAAAACAAAAGTTAATCCTCTACTGCTACCCATACTAGGGACAATTAGACCATGTTTGAAACCGCATCTGTCTCGAACTTTCTCCATCCAATCTCTATTTGACTTTGTTTCCATCAAGAAAACAATTTTGGGCTTCTCTCGTGAACATTTTTATTCTACCACAATGTCGCTTCCCTACAGTTTAAGGGCAAGGAAGGGTTTGCAGGAAATCCCAAGATCTATCTACAAAATCACAATAAATGGCCTTCCTCTGGTGCATAGAAGAAACTACAAAACCACAAGAGGTCATTACTTGATGATCTTACCCCAATTAAAAAGACCCAAAAATAAAATTAAATAGAAAAAAGTAAGTTTAAGACTGAGTTCCCACCTTCAAATCCAACATAATTAAATATTTGCAATTAAACATGACCTCATTTCATCACCAATCCAAGCCTATGAGTCTGTTTGGATACCGCTTATTACTGAAAACTGAGAACACTGTAGCAAAGTAATTTTTAAATGTGTGAATAGTGCCGTGGAACTTAATTTTAAAGAAAAAAGTTGCTGAATATGGTACTTGTGGGTCTCGTGAATAGTGTACAGGACCCATAGAAAAAAAATGCTTTCGCTAGAAAATGTGCTTCCTAAACGGAGGCTATATCTCCAAATCTCAACACCATACATATCTGATCATCCCATACCATATCATTGTCGAAAACCATATGTAAGGACCAGATTTGGCGCCTTAGCCCAAAAGATGGATGGACTTCAGCCCAAAAAGCCCAAAACAATGAATTTATAGAGAATGGGTTAAAAACTAGGCTTTAGTGAATTAATCAACAAATAAGGTAGATCTTGATGACAAGAGAACAAAGATAGACAAGTTTAAACTTAAGAAAATTGTCCTCGGTAAAGTCCGAGGAGATTGGTTCTTTTGTATTGATCCTTAAGTTGGATTACAAGTTTCATTCCTGAGTGCTATAGTCTTTTTCCCTTGTTTTTTTGGATCCCCTATTTCTTAGGGGTTTCTTACATTATATATCTCCATTTCAATGATCTTGGCTCTCTATTTGTTGATCATCTAGGCCATTCCTTGAGTGCTTGACCCATCGAACACCCCTTCTGCCCCTTTGTGAGTTGGGGTAGCCAAGGCAGTACAGTTTAGGGGTCTTCTCCACATAAATGCGGCCAAAAAGTTAGATGCAGAGATTCAATGCGGTGGCAGCAACTTTTCCTTAGATATTTTCTAGCTCCCATCCTTCCAATATGTTTATAATGCAAGTCCATATCAGTGGAATTTTCTGGATGGTCACTTTGAGCGATAGGATATACCTTTGATCTGTGTTTTGTTTATCCGAGGAGACACTCCTCCTCAGACCACCTTTCTCAATCTTTCCATTTGCATGTTACTTATGGGACTCTGAGCTTAACACCCTTATTACTGTTCATTCGTCTTCGGACCAACCAATGTCCTCGGCCAAGGGCTAAGACCCAATATACAATTTTGGCCCCTTATCCTTACAATAACCCTTCAAAACTCCAGTTTTTTCTCTCTTATCCAAGGAGGAAAAGTGGGGTTTTGATTTTCAAGAGTTAAGTCACATGTGAGAACATCGTTTCACATGCTTCATAACTTCTTGACACTTCGGAGCTCGTGTTGTGTCATTAATTGCTCCAGGTGGCGTTTTGTTCCCCGCATCCTACAGTGAGATGTAGATCCTACGGCTGGCTTTTCTCCTTGAATTTTGAGCAGGATAACTCCCACTCAATTTCACCTCCTATATAAGACCCCCAGGAGAATCATTTTTCTCGATTTTACAAGTCTTCAAGCTCTCAAGAAATTCCTAACTTTCAAACCTTCAAGGCTTCCCGGATTTCTAAAGTCTCCAAGTCTTTTTCTTTAAGAAATTTAAACTTTTAAGAAGTGTCAATAGCGATACACTTGCCCATTCCTGTAAGTTTCTTCCTTTCTAGGCTCTTTTCTCCTCGGCCAATCTCCTCAGCCTTTCGATTCTTTAATTCATTTCCTTAAAAACTTCATCCATTCCCCTTTAGCTTAAACCAATGGATAGGTTTAAGCATCTCATAGACTTTCCCGCCGGTATGGAAGGTTTCAGGGCCAAGTACCACATTCTGCAAGAAGTAGCCCTGCGGTATTGTGCTCCAGACCAAATAGTCACATATAGAAAAGAAGGGGAGGTTGTCATTCTTATGATCGCTTTCATAGAAGGAGGAATGACCCTTCCTATGGGTAGGGTGACCTGGAACTATTTGATCAACCATAGGTTGAGTCCCTACTAGTGTGCTCCTAATTTATTTAGGGTCTTGGGTAGCGTAGATGTTCTCAATAAGCAGATGGGCTCGGGACTCATGTGGCATGATGTCGTTCACATGTACAATTGCCATAAACTTGTCAACGTGGGGTATTACCTCAAGTCCTAGTCTAATATTGTTAAACTGGTATTGTGTCTTCCTAAGTCCAACAAAGGCATGCAGGATGACTACTTGATCACCTTCGAGGAATGACACAATGGTATTCACTGCCTAACTCTAGAGGGAGAGCCAGGTGGGGTACCTTAGGTTTAGGTCTCTCGGCATGGGATTTAGCTCTTTTAGCTTTACTACCTTTTCCCTTTAATGCTTCTTTTTTCTTTGACGATGGATTTTGTTGATCTGACCATGATTTGCTCCTCGGATGTTTTTACAAATAAGAGGCATGTTGCTTCGAGGCTCAGCCTGGTACATGTTCAGGGTCTCAAAAAAGTACTGAGGTCGGAGATATTTATAAGTGAAGATAGGCAACAGTGAGTTGTCCACTTAATACTTGACTTTGAGCCCTTGTCAAATCAGTTCCAGAACGCGGGCCAAGCGATAAAAGCCGGTGATCCTCGACTAGCCCGAATAGACGTTTTCTCGTGAGGTAGCAGTTTTGAGGGAAGAAATAACCTCTTCATGCCTATCCTTGGAGGCTGTGATTGACTAATTCCACCATGAAGAAGAGGGAGAGGCACCAAAAAGGCCTGTAGAGCTATTGGATTCTGAGGCTAACTTTGACAGATCCTCCGTGGCTCGCCTTCCTAGACTTGTAGTTGCCCGAGTTGATGACAGCTCCGAGGAGGAAGAAAATATAGCCTTGAACCCGAGGAGAGGCCTGAAAGACCTTGTTGCTAGAAGGAGCAAGGGGTCATCATCCAAGGAGGCCTCAAAGACTCAGCTTCCTCCTAATTCTCCCCTTCCCCCTCTTCTCTCCTTTCTCGGCTTGCTCCCTGATCCAAACTTGTAGAAGAAAAAGAGGAAGGAGAAGGACATTGAGGAGGGGGAGATTGCTCCACTGAAGGGCTCGAAGCAGCAAAAGACAAACAAAGATAGATTGAGGGAAACTTCGGTGGAGAGCAAGGAGGCCGAGCACTCGGCCAATGTATGCCTTCCAACCTGGAACCCTAGGCTGGAGTTGGATGGCGTAGCATTGCCTCTGGAATTCCTCCATTAGGGAATTCTAGAGAGGCCACACCTGCCACGTGGCAGAGGCTCTGGAACTCCCCATTCTACTCCTTGAGGACATGAAGGCCTTGAGAAAAATAAGGTAGCAAGAGCTTTTCTTGTCCCTAAAGAGGGACCTAGCCCTGGTAAGCCTCTAGGATCACTTTATTTGTTTCCTTTCCTGCCCCTCTTTTTTGTTTTGTTTCTAACACATTCCTTTGTTGTTTATGTGTAGGCTATCCAGGAAGTTTTTGTGGTCGAGGAATGGGTTAATGACGCCTGGAATGAAGCTAGGATTGAGGCCAACCTTCATGCCGAGGCTAACAAGGCCTTGGGCGCCTCTGATCAGAAGAACAAAGAGCTGGCCAGCAAGCTGATCGAAGAGGATAGGGCGCATTTGAGTGCCGAGGCCAATTTAAAAATTGTTGAGAAACAAGCCGAGGACCAGCGTCAGAAACTCCATATTATAGAGATAGATCTGGCCACTCAGAGATAGCTGGTCCTGGAGCTTAAGGTCGATTTGCAGAAGGCTAAGGAGGTAGCTTGGATGGCTAAGGAGGCTTCTAGGGCTGTGTAGATGGTAGCCTATAAGCGTGGTGTACTGGAAATAGAGACACGGTTGGTAAAGGAGGTGGCAGGGGTGTGCAGGGACTACTATATTGAGGTATGGGCAGAAGTGCTCAACCGGGCAAAAGTCCCTGCTGACTTCAAGCTGAGGAAGACTGAGAACATTTACTTCTTAGAGGACATTCAAAAAGTTCCTATAATGCTCCCTCCTCCTGTTGCTGATCCTCTCCCTCCTCCTGAGTAGCCCACCACCATCCAAGCCCCTTCTCTTGATGTTGAAGTCTCTATAAGGGTTGGTAAGGGTAAGGAGGTCCAGCCACCGACTAAGGCCACTCACTCCGAGGACACTCTTACGATTAGGGATGTGGTCACCAAGGCCAAGGACGCAGAGTCTAAGTCCAAGGCTGCGGATGCCTAACTTAAGGTAGTTGATCCCAAGGAGGACCTTCACCAAGCAAAGGTGTAGCTTTAGGATTTTTTTTTTTTTTGGGTGGTATTTCACCACTATTTATAATACACCCTCCTTTTGATCAATGAAAAGACTTTACCTTTTGTTTCATGAATCTTTCTTTTTCTTTGTAATCTTTACCCTCATATTAGTGTAGTTATTGTTCTACCCCTTAATGAGACTTGGGACTGATAAGATTGCTAACCACAGTGGATTGTTATTAATCATATTTTAACAAAAGCTAATAGTAGTGCATTATTACTAATTCAAATAAATTGAACAAGTGCTAGCAATAAAGAGAATTATCATATACTTGAACTGAGAGTTAGGCCTTTTACAAAGTAGGTTGAATCTTATGAAGATGAATAATATATTTTGTAAAAAATAAACAGTGTAGACAACCCTTATTCTGCTCAACACTTATTTAAATATCCAAGATCATTAACTTATTCAAAGCCACTGATCCGGGAAGTTGGGTATAATCTGGGATCTATTTTGGCACTTAGAAAAATAAATAGGTTATGTTGATTTACTCAATGTGTGTGGTCTAAGGAATCAGACATACCCAATGTTCTGTCCAACACTTGGATAGATGTCATAAAGTGTCAATTTACCCAAATCATGTGGTTCAAGGAGCCAGGCATGACTAAGGCACTGTTTAATACTTAGAAAGATGTCATAGAGTGTTAATTTACCCAAAATATGTGGTTCGAGGAGCCAAGCATAACTAAAGTTTTGTTTAACATGTTGAAAGATGTCATAGAGTGTTAATTTACCCAAAACATGTGGTCCAAAGAGTCAGGCATGACTAAGGTTCTGTTTAAAACTTAGAAAGATGTCATTAAGCATTAATTTACCCAAATCATGTGGTCCGGGGAGCTAGGCATGACTAAGGTTCTGTTTAATACTTATAATGATGTCATAGAGTGTTAATTTACCCAAAGCATATGGTCCGTGGAACCAGACATGATTAAGGTTCTGTTTAATACTTAGAAAGATAGCAGAACACATGACACGCAATATAATAAATCCAAATATGGTGAAGAAAGCTTTCATTAATAATAATAATAATATATTCTTAGATTATTTACATTCCAAGGGCGTAGTATAGCCTTTTCCTCCAGATCTTCAAGATAATATATGCCTATTCCAGCCATTGATGTGATACAATATGGCCCTTCCTAATTGGGTCCCAATTTTTCCCATGTTAGGTTCTTCGCAATTCCTAAAACCTTTTTTAAGACCAAGTCTCCAGGTGCTAGTGGCCTTAACTTTACGTTAGCATCATATTCTTGCTTGAGCTTGTGTTGATAGTAGGCCAATTGGACCATGACATTTTCTCTTCGTTCTTCAATTAAGTCTAAGCTCTTTTCCAATAGTCCGTCATTATTGCTCGGAGTGAAAGAACTTGTTCTCAGCGTGGGGAATCCAGTCTCTAGAGGAATAACAGCCTTGGCCCCATAAGTCATTGAAAAAGGTGTCTCCCTAGTGGACCTACGAGGTGTAGTCCGGTATGTCCAAAGGATGTGTGACAACTCTTCCACCCATTTTCCTTTCGCCTCATCTAGTCTTTTCTTGAGTCCACTCGCTATGACCTTGTTGACAGCCTCGGCCTGTCCATTCCCCTGTGGATAAGCCAGAGTGGAATATCTATTCGTTATTCCTAGTTCGCAGCAGTACCTCCTAAAAGTTTTATTGTCAAACTGAAGTCCATTGTCTGAGATGAGTATATGAGGGATCCTAAACCGAGTGACAATATTTTTCCAAACAATCTTTTGGTATCCACGTCCCTGATATTTGCCAGCGGTTCAGCTTCAACCCACTCGGTGAAGTAATCAATGCCGACTAATAAATATCTCTTATTCATTGTTGCCTTAGGGAAAGACCCTACAATATCCAAGCCCCATTAAGCAAAAGACCAAGGGATGGTCAGAGGGTTAAGGACTCCTCTCGGTTAATGCATGTTTGGTGCAAATCTTTGGCATTGGTCACACTTCTTCACGTACTCTTGTACTTCCCTTTGCATATTTGGCCACCAATAGACTTGAGTGAGGGCTCTGTGAGACAAAGATTTGCCCTCTGTGTGGCTCCTACAAATTTCTTCATGTAACTTTTCCAAGAGTAGCTCAACTACTTCAGGGTGTATACATAGCAGATATAGGCAAGGAAAAGATCTCTTATACAATTTTTGGTCCTCGGACAGCCAAAACCGAGGAGCCTTTCTTTGCACCTTGTCAACCTCTGACTTTTCCTCGAATAGGATATCCTTTTTAAGGAACAACACCATAGAGTCCATCCAACTAGGTCCCACCCTAATCTGATGAATATGAGCCACATTTTTTCCTACCTCAATAGGCTTATACAAGTCGTCTACACGGATGCCAGCGTGGCAAGAGAGTTGGCATATGTATTTCTACTTCTAGAGATTTACGATAAATTAAAAGACTCAAATCTAGATTGTAAATGTCTAACCTGGTTCAAATATTCCTGCATTCTAGGATCTTTGGCTTCCAACTCTCCTTGAACTTGGCCCACAACCAGCCTTGAATCAGAGAATATTTCCACTGCTTTTCCACCCATTTTCTGAACCATGGTCATCCCTACCAGTAGAGCTTTATACTCATCTTTGTTGTTTGTGGTCGAGAAGCCTAATTTCAGGGATTTCTCAATTGTAGTTCTCTCGGGAGACATCAGAAGTAGCCCCAATCTAGATCTTCTATGGTTCGCTGCACCATCAACATACATCTCATGGACAAAGATTCTTGTACGGCGATTGCACCAACCAATTTTTCATCCATATTCTGCTTCTCTACTCTTTCTTCTAATGGGGTTTCGGCAAACTCAACCACCAAATCGACGAGGACCTGACCTTTGACAGAGGTGTGAGGCATGTACTTGATATCAAAAGCCCCTAGGATCATACCCCACTTTGCAATCCTCCTTGTGTAATCAGCGCTTCGAAGTAGAGATTTGAGTGGGAGTTAGGTTAAGACAACAACTGTGTGTGATTGGAAATAGTGGAGGAGCTTACGTGTAGCATGCACCACTACCAAAATAACCTTCTCCAGTGGTAGGTAATAGACCTTGGCCTTATCTAATGACTTGCTCACATAATAAATTGGCCTCTATACACCACTATCAACCCGTATCAGCACCAAGCTCACTGCGTGGGAGGCCACTGCAATGTAGGCAAACAAAACCTCATCCACCTTGGGTGTGACATAATGGAGGGCTGAGAAAGGTATCTTTCAACTGCTGGAAAGCCAAGACACATTCCTCAGTCCATTCAAATCCCCTCCACCTATTCAATAGCTGAAAGAAAGGCCTACACTTGTCTACTAACCAAGAGATGAATCAGTTTAGAGGAGCAGTCATCCCTGTTAGCTTTTGGACCTCTTTGGGATTCTGAGGTAGCTGTAGATTGTTAATTGCCCTAATCTGGTCAGGATTAACCTCAATTCTGCGGAGTGTGACCATGTACCTCAGGAAGTTCCTTGAACCAATACCAAAAGAATACTTAGAAGCGTTAAGGTGTAGCTTGTGTTTCCTTAATATTCCAAAGATATTCTCGAGGTCATTAATATGCTCGAACTCTGTCTTACTTTTTACCATCATATAATCTATGTAAGGCTGTGTTTGGTTCCCGTAAAGTATTTTCCAGAAAATAAATATTTTTCAGAAATGCTATTTTCCAGAAAAGGAAAATATTTTCAAGTGTTTGGTTGCATTATGAAAATTGTTGTAGAAAATATTTTCATATGTTTGGTTCTATTATGAAAATGCTATTTTCCTACAAAATTTTCACATTTTCTCAGCATCCAAACAAATTTTATTACAAAAAATTTCAAAATCACAGCCAAATCCCAATCCACAGAACAAATCACAGCCAAATCCCAACATCACACACCACCGAAATTCCAATTCAACCTATGACAGCAAACTCCGGCAATCAAAAGCCACAACCACCAAAACAACACCACCACCACACCACCACAACAACAACAAAAATCAAAATCACATAGAAATCAAAATCAGAGAGAGAGAGAGAGATCGGTTCGTGGGTTTCCGGCGAAGTCGAAGGTTCTAGGTCGACGGCGAAGTCGAAGGCTCGTGGGTCGAAGAGTCATGGGTCGAAGGCTCGTGGGTCGAAGATCGGTGGGTTGAAGGTTCTGGGTCGAAGGCGAGATCGAGCGGCCGAGGCGAGATCGAGCGACGAGATCGAAGGCGAGATCGAGCGGTGCAGTGCGAGTGGCGCGGTACTATGATCGACAAGACCGGTGCGATTTGGTGCGTGCGATCGTCGGACTAGAGCTCGGGGTTCGCCGGCAACATCGAAGGCGTGATCTAGGCTCCATCTTCTTCCTTTCGCTCTCTCTCTCTCTCTCTCTCTCTCTTTCTCTCTCTTCGAAAATTATTTGAAGTGAAAATAGGAACGAAAATGAATTTCAATGGTCAAAGCTTCTTTTTTATGGTCAAATGAAAATGATTTTCGGAAAATTCTATTTTCAAAACCAACCAAATAGCCTATTTTACGGAAAATGGTTTCCCGAAACCATTTACACCCAAAACAAACGGACCATAAATCTCGATATTTTCTCCTAACTGTGGCTCAAACATCCTGATCATCATCCTCTGGTAGGTAGCCCTTACATTCTTCAAACCAAATGGCATCACTTTGTAATGGTAATTCCCAATAGGAGTGACAAAAGTTATCATCTCTTGATCATCCAAGGCTAAAGATATCTGATGGTAATCTTGAAAGGCGTCCAAAAAGCTCATCCAAGGATGGCCTACTGTTGCGTCCACTAGCTGATCAATCTGAGGCATAGGGAAGGGGTCTTTTGGATACGCTTTGTTCAAGTCTGTGAAGTCTACACATACCTACCACTTTTCATTTTCTTTCTTTACAACCACAGTGTTGGCCAACCATTTAGGGTAGAACACTTTTTTAATAGCCCCAGCCTGCTTAAACTTCATCACTTCGTCTTTGACAACGTCAGGATGATCCTTGGATAAGAACTGAGGTGGTTGCTTTCTGGGGATGGTAGATGGATTGACGTTCAAATGATGGCAGATGAAGCTCGAATCCATCCCCGAAGCTTCGTAGGCATTCCAAGCGAACACATCAATGTTCCTTTTGAGAAAATCTACCAGCTCTTCCTTCTCCTGAGGCGGTAGCTGAGCCCCAACCTGAAAAAACTTCTCTGGGTCATCACCTATAGCAAATTTCTCTAAATCCTCACATTTCGCCTCCTCGGCTGGCCCATTTACAGGTAGTGTCGAAGACTTTGACTGCAACCCCCCTTAGTAGAGGCCAAGGACTCAGCTGCAGGCTAATGCAGAATTGCAGACACGAGGTACTGCCTAGCCATGGACTGACTCCCTATAAGCTCTTCAATCTGGTCCCCTAATGGATACTTCACTTTTTGATGCAGAGTTAAAGAAACGGCCCCTAGAGCATGAAGCCAGGGTCTGACCACAATGACCATGTAAGGAGAGTATGTGTTTACTACAATGAAGTACACTTCAACCACTTCTGAACCTGCCTACACGAGCAGTCTAATCTGACTCTTTGGAATGACAACCTTTCCATCAAAAGCTGAGCCCCAACCTGAAAAAACTTCTCTAAGTCATCACCTACAGCAAATTTCTCTAAATCCTCACATTTTGCCTCCTTGGCTGGCCATTTACAGGTAGCATCGAAGACTTTGATTGCTATAAACCCCCATCAACAAAGGCCAAGAACTCAACTGCAGGTTGATGCAAAATTGTAGACACGAGGTACTGCCTAGCCATGGACTGACTCCCTATAAGCTCCTCAATTCGGTCCCCTGATGGATATTTCACTTTTTGATGCAGAGTTGAAGAAACGGCCCCTAGAGCATAAAGCCAAGGTCTAGCCACAATGGTTGTGTAGGGAGAGTATGCATCTACTACAATGAAGTCCACTTCAACCATTTCTGAACCTGCCTGCACGGGCAGTCTAATATGACTCTTTGGAATGATAACCTTTCCATCAAAACTTACCAAAGGTGAACCATAGGCTGTCAAGTCCTCAGGCTTTAAGTTTAGCTCTCTGTACAAGTCAGGGTATATAATCTCTGCACCATTATCCTGGTCTACCATCACCCTCTTTACATCGTACCCACCTATTCTAAGGGTGACCACCAAAGCGTCATCGTGTGGCTGGATGGTTTCCATTTTATCCTCATCCGAAAAACTCAATGCCGGTCGGATCTCCATTCTAGCCCTCTTCGGCTCAAAGTTAGAGTCCTCAGCTGTTAGCCGAGCTACAAACATTACCTTGGAAGGTTGAGAACCAATTTTTCCAGGTGCAGCAAAGATGAAATTGATTTTGCTCAACGGGGGCCTTGAAGAAGTATTCCTTTGAGCCCTTGACCTCACTTCACCTCCTTGCTTGTTGGGCCAATACAAAAACTGTTGTAACCTTCTTTCTTTGACCAGTTGCTCCAAATGATTCCACACGATTCTGCAGTCCTCGGTGGTATGCCCATGCTCTTGGTGGTATTGGTAATGAAGGCTCTAATTGCGCCTCAAGGGATCTCCACTCATCTTGTTTGGCCATTTGGAATATGGCTCGTTCTTGATCTTCTCCAAGACTTGATGCACTGGTTCTCGGAACACAGTGTTAACCACTTTAGGAGCTGCAGGCCTAGATTGCCCTATAAAATCCCTCTGGGGCTGCTATTATTGTAGCCATCCGACTTGAAATCCCTCTTCTCATGAGGGATAACCTTACCCTTTCCCTTGCCCTGTTGTTGGTTCTCCTTAATCCTCTTATACTTATCAATTAGATCCATGAGTTGGTGTATACTGGTGACAAGTTTCCCAGTCAGAGACTTCCTTAAGCCATGCTCGGTAGGTAGGCCAACCTTGAAAGTCCTGATGGCCACGTCATTAAAGTCACCGTCTATCTCATTAAACATCTCCCAATATCTGTCCGAATATATTTTCAGGGTCTCCTCTTCTCTAATGGACAGGGACAACAAGGAATCTAAGGGCCGAGGAACCCTGCTGCATGTAATAAAGCGGGATCCAAATTCCTGGGTGAGCTCCTTGAAGGAGTTAATGGAACCTGCACCTAGGCCATCAAACCACCTCATGGCCACAGGCCCTAAACTGAAGGGGAACACCCTGTACATCAAAGCCCCATTCTTGGAATGCATAGCCATTCTCTGGTTAAAATGGCTCACATGCTCCACAGGATTTGTTCGCCCATTATACATGGTGAACGTGGGTTGGCTGAACCGCCGAGAGAGTCTTCCTCCCTCGATTTTGCACGTGAAGGGTGACCTAGAAATTTGGTTGAGTGCTCTACTCATGGCGTCATTTCCTAAACCTTTGGAAGATTTTTTTTTTTTTTTTTTTTTCTGCGCTTATGATGGTGTTCCTTATCATACGAGAAAGACTCACTAGGGGGAGTCCTTGATTTGCACCTATAGCTACCGTCCTCTTCATCGTCAAAAGAGAGGTCAGAAGTGAAGGGGGTTTGTCTCCTCCGTTCGTGGCGCAACTTCCTCTTTAAATGATCAATTTCCCGCTTCATGTTCTCGGCATTCCGTTCATGAGAGATGTAGCTCCCACCCCAAGACTGGCTCCTAGTGCAGGTAGTGTGCACACTTCCCTCCCGGTCTCTTCTTTGTTCAAGATCATGGAAGTGATCTTGTCATTGAGACCCTATAGATTCTGCCTGATTTGGACCTGAACCTACCATAGTTGAACGTTTAACTCACTGAAATACCAAAATTCTTCCCACAGACGGCACCAAATTTGGTCCTTACAATTGGCGCGCCTTAGCCTAAAAGATGGATGGACTTCGACCTAAAAAGCCCAAAACAATGAATTTATAAAAAATGGGTTGAAAAACTGGGCTTTAGTGAATTAATCAACAAATAAGGTAGATCTTGATGACAAGAGAATGAAGTTAGACAAGTTTAAACTTAAAAAAATCATTCTCGGTAAAGTTTGAGGAGATTGGTTCTTTTGTATTGATCCTCAAGTTGGATTACAAGTTTCATTCTTGAGTGCTATAGTCTTTTTCCCTTCTTTTTTTGGATCCCCCATTCCTCAGGAGTTTCTTACATTATATATCATCTTTCAATAATTTTGGCTCTCCATTTGTTGATTATTCAGGCCACTCCTTGAGTGTTTGTCCCATCGAACACCTCTTCTGGCCCTCTGTGGTTGGGGTAGCCAAGGCAGCACTGTTTAGAGGTCTTCTCCATATAAATGCAGTTAGAAAGTTAGCTGCAAAGCATTCAATGCGATGGCAGTAGCTTTTTCTTAGATATTTCCTAGCTCCCATCCTTCCAATACGTTCATAATGCACATCCCTATCAGTGGAATTTCCTAGTAGATCACTTTAAGCGTTAGGATATACCTTTGATCTGTGCTTTGTTTATTCGAGGAGACACTCCTTCTCGGACTTCCTTTCCCAACCTTTCTATTTGCATGTTACTTATGAGACTCTGAGCTTAATACTCTCACTACTGTTTATTCGTCTTCGGACTAATCAATGTATTCGGTTAAGGCTTAAGGCCCAATATACAATTTTGGGCCCTTATCCCTACACCAGATAAATGACACTAACCTACTTTTCTTAAATGAAAGAAACATATTTTTGAATCAATTTCTTGGTATTCTCACTTCTCTTCCCAAATGAAGGCCACGTTGATTCTCTTTTTTCTTTTTTGTTAATAATTCGATATTTTCAACAATGGTAAAGAGGAGATTCAAAACCTAGTTTTCCTAATAAATGAGAGCTAACTATACCACTAAAATACAAGGCTATGCCATGTGTCATTCCTAAATTCTCCAAAAGCTGTTTTTTTTAAAAAATAAATAAATAAAAAAAATAAACTCCAAAAGCGAAGCTCAACGCCCCCTTCCCACCTTCTCACTCATCAACTCCTCACAGTAATGCATGGCTGGACCCATCAAATGGTCAACCTCAGTCACAAACACCAACAGCCTCTCACACCCAAGTCCTTCAAGATCCTGGTTTCAGGCTAGGGTTATTTAACCCACCATTCTCTGGAGTTTGGACATATGTATAGCCACTGTTTATCATCCTTGGTACCCCAAAAGGGAGTTCCCTAAAGTCAAGCCCTGTGATATTTATGAAAAAACTTTTTGCTACCAAGTTGAGCATTCTGAATTGTAAAATCATATTCACATAGGCTCTATTGAAGAAGGAGGGAAGGACCCACTATAACCAAATACATCATTGCTAGACGGGTGATGAGAACTGCTCTTACTGGCTTCATAATAATTTGCTGTAGTGGATTCGGAATCAGCACTGAGGTTCATCCCAGAAAGCTTCATAATACTCTCAATTTCTTTAACAACCTCATCCATTGTAGGCCTTTTGTCCCCTGAGTCTGCCACACACCTCATTGCTAAATCCACAAACTCTTCTAAGCCTTCAAGATTTTTTCCCATACCAATGAATGGGTCAAGAATTTCATGAAGATTGTATAAATCCTTTGTCTTATCCATTGCACTCCTTACTTTTACCACCATATACTTCCCTTGCTGTATTGGCTTTCTTGCAGTTATTAGCTCCAACATGACCACTCCAAATCTATAGACGTCACTCTTCTTAGTTAACTGTTGGGTCATGTAATATTCAGATCCAAGTAGCCCTAAAAAAACAACAAAAAACTCATTCACCGATGCAATGTTTTGAAAATTTTCTACACAAATACTACTGATAAAAAAAAAAAAATATATATATATATATACACACACCAGTCACCTTAAAAATGAAGGAAATTGGAGGATTTAAATGGGAGGAGATCCTATCCCTATTATGGGGACCTCATATCATAAATTGCACATCTCTTTCCCAACAATGACATGGTGGTTCTGGCAGTAAAAAGAGTGCGCACGCGTATGTGTGGGCATGGACGGAGCCATCATTGGATGCCCCCCCTAATTTAAAAAAAAAAAAAAAATTTATTATATGTATGTGTATTAATTTTAGCAATTTTGTTTTATAAAATTACATTTTGTTTTCCTTAAATAATATCATTGATTCTTTTAAGAGTAATATTATACTCACAAAATTTTTTACAAAATTTTACAAATTGTTTTGGTAGCAAATTCTTATTAGTTTACTTATAGGCATACTACTCACATTATTTTTTTACTTACCAGTAACTACTTATCATATAAGTAATTTATAAAAATTTTGTAGTTTTAGCATTTTTCTCATTTTAGTGACCATAAAAAAATTTATAGATCTAAAATCTAAAACAAAATATACAGGCCCAAAAAAATAGTTTAACAAGAAAAATTATCAATAATAAAACTAAAAAGAATTAAGCTCAATTAACTAATTTTATCTAAAATAAACAACCCTGCACTTTAAAAAATTGCAATAGCATCCAAATAACATAGAGAAAACATAATAACTATTACTTTTCAATTCAGCGAGAAATTCCGAGTTACCTGCTGCACAATTCCCATAAGTATAAGCCATAAGATAGAAGGGTCCAAAATTTGGTGGAGGGTTGAAAGACAGAATGTTAAGTGCAAATCCAACCATTGTAATTGCTGTTTGATTGAAACACTCCTGACCAGATGGGAAAACTTCGAGGCTCAGTTCAATGTTTCCAGATGAATCCATGGTGGGATTACTTAGAGAAACTGAATCCACAGGAAGTGAAGAGGACTAAAGAGTTTTCATGAGAGACTTCGCAAGTTCTGCATAGTAACTTGAGTTTCCCAAGTCAATGGAAGCAAGACCTCTGAAGAATATTGTGCCCTTTTATGGATACGCACATTTACAGTTTGGACTGGCAACCTGATCCGAATTGCTGGAAACTTGCAGAGAGTTATTTGGTGGTGTAAAATATGAGGAATTTGATGGGGAAGCCGTGCAGTAACTCTGTCACTTGATCTGTTTTGTCACATACTGTGTTACCTTCAAGTCTGCAAAATGTTGTAGATAATTACAAGAAATAAACAGTACATTGTTTGCCAAGTTAACTTCCAACAAGTAATCAAACAGCTTGCACTTCTTCAACACAGTTAGAGAAGAAGAAGAAGAAGCAATGACCAGATAATTGAAGGTTACTACTTAAAATAACGAAATATTTCCTCCACGTATTTGTGCAACATTACTTATGGAATTGTTCCGCAAATCTATAAGTTGCAATTGGTTGCTATTTGTGGTACTGATATTCAAGGTGCCATTGAAACGGTTGTTCCTTAGTCCCCTGTTCACACATGCTAGAACAACCACCTTTTAATCATCAGTGTCATTCTGTGAGGATAATGTGTAGACTTTTTTATGTTCAAATAGGTTACACATGTTTGTTCCGTTTGGATTCTCTTAACTCTCAATGACAATTGGTTGCTATTTTTGGCCATCTTCGTTCTCTCTTTTTTTGTTAATAATTCGATAGTTTCAACAATGGGAAAGAGGAGATTCAAAACTTAGTTTTCCTAATAAATAAGAGCAAACTATACCACTAAAATACAAGGCTATGCCATGTGTCATTCATAAATTCTCCAAAAGCTAAGCTCAACGCTCCCTTCCCACCTTCTCACTCATCAACTCCTCACGGTAATGCATGGCTGGACCCTTCAAATGGTCAACCTCAGTCACAAACACCAACACCCTCTCACACCCAAGTCCATCAAGATCCTGGTTTCAGGCTAGGTTCATTTAACGCACCATTCTCTGGACATATGTATAGCCACGGTTTATCATCCTTGGTACCACAAAAGGGAATTCCCTAAAGTAAAGCCCTGTGATATTTATGAATGCCTTGCCCATGATGCCCTGAGTACTTCACAAAATGTTACGCTTAGAAATACATTGAAGAATAATGTTCCTGTCTTCTGATTTGTAAATTAGAGAGTTTTCTAAAGCCAAGCATAACAGTAAACACAAATGCGAATCAATCAGCAGCTAACCCCCCCTCCCACTTTTCCAAAACCTCAAGACCAGAGAGAGAGAGAGAGAGAGTGTGTTAGTGGCTGTGTAAGCAGTAGCAGTTCACTGTTGGATTGAGATAAGGTGCTAGGTGCAATAGCCCATGCTCCTTTTTAATGGTTGTGATTAAAAGTTAGGAACGTTACTTTTAATATCAGCCATTGGATCAAAGTGGTTTAAAAAGTAAAAAAAACTTAAAAGTTAGAAAAGGTAAAAGATGAAAAGAGTTGAAATTTTTGTGAGGGATTTAGGGTATTGCACAGTGCAAAAGCCCTAACTATTGCACCGAATCCAAATCCTTAGCACTGACAACAATATGTCCTCTGGTAATAACAATTTCTACAAGATATCATATCAATATCATCTATGGTATCAGGACCACAAAACCTGACCACTTTCAAGCTTTTAAGTGTCAAATCTGGATTAGAAATTCTAGAACCTGAACATAATTTGTGAGGAGAAATATATTAACAGGCAATTAAAATCTAGTTTGGATCTGAATGTAGAAAGGATGATGAGGCCCTCTCCATATTCCTCCCAGAAGCATAAGGTGAAACTCCTGCCGCTTGGAACGATGAAGAGGAAGAGGGAGCTGGGACTGAAGCTGCAATGGTGGAGTAAATGCTTACATTGCTGCTCACATTTATGCTGGTTCCAATAACAGACCCATCACTCACACCTGTAGGTACAGGTGGCTTCTCAATCTCTATAATTCCTTCTAACATCTGGACCACTTTTCCCATCATTGGTCTGTGTGATGGTTGCTCCTGGATGCACCAAAAACTCACTTGAATTGCCCTCACCACTTGCTCCATATCTACGTCTTGGTCAGCCAGCCTTCTGTCAAGGATTCCCTTGACATTACCCTTGTCAAACTCGTCATATGCCCACGAAGAGAATTTTTTCCGATTGGTTTCTGCAGATACTTCGAAATTCCTTCTCCCACTCACTATCTCCAACAGAACCATACCGTAACTATAAACATCAGATTTTGAAGTTATTGGAAGATTTGCCAGCCATTCTGGTGCCAAATATCCTCTAGTACCTCTGACACTTGTCAAGGTTCTGTACCTATGGTCCTTTGGATTAACCAGCTTGGCAAGACCAAAATCTGAGACTTTGGCAGTATAATTCTCATCCAAGAGAATGTTTTCAGGCTTTATATCACAGTGGACAATGCAGTCTCGACACTCCTCATGAAGGTACGTGATCCCTCTTGCAGTGCCAAGGGCAATATTGAACCGGTACTCCCAATTCAACAATCGTTCTGACTGACCTTCAGTAACGAAAAGGAAATTATCAAGAGACCTATTTTTCATGAACTCATAAATTAAAAGTCTATGACGCCCTTCAGAGCAAAATCCAATCAATCTCACTAGATTCAAATGATGGGTGCTACTTATAGTTGCAACCTCCATTCTAAACTGTTTCTCCCCCTGCTCAATTCCCTCAAGTTGCTTGACAGCAACAACTGTTTTATTGGCAAGAATCCCTCTGTACACAGCACCAAATCCTCCAATTCCAAGCTTCTCCTTGAATCCCTTGGTTGAGCGCTGAAGCTCCTTATAAGTGAACTGGACAGGAGCACCAGAAGCATACTCAAGAAGAGCATATTGAGCTGCCAATGTCCCAAACTTGGGGCTATTTCTACAACACCACCACCATAAACTACCCTCCAAGGCAATCAACCCGAAAACAGTACATATAACCAAAAGAGCTACAACCCATGCTTGAATCCTCCCACGGCTGCTCTTCCCACCAACCACAGAAGCTGATGGATTCAAAACCACAGGTGAGCAAACCTTGACATAAGAACTGCTAGGCAGCCCAGGACTCTGATAGCCGCTCATAAAACCCGGTGTCTTGATATAACACAACCCCGTCCCATCTGACAACGAAGTTGAGGCATCACAAGTAGAACTCACAAGGCAATTGGATCTACAAGCCGATATCCCAATAAAAAACACCTCAGAGCTAATCTCTGGAGGGTATGTTAAGAATTGTGTATGCGGCAAATCCAACATAGTAGCACTCCCAGCACAATCTTTAGTCTCCTCCTTCCTCTTACACCCTTTCCTACTATCGTTAGGATCTAAAGGCTCGAAATTTAGAGATGGGCATCCACAAACAGGATCCGTCTCATTATAACTACAAATTCCCATATCCCCACAGTATCCAAAAACTTGACATTGGTCCTCCATAGCTGCCCATCTAATAGTTTGAGTCCCACTCCCTTTACTAGAGCTATAAATCCTCAAATTCCCATCATTATCCAACCTCAAAAACCTTAATACACCACTCCCTTCAGCATAATCACTACTGTAAGCTAAAATAGCCCCAGTAGACAAAATCTGATCAGAAATAGACAAAATCCCAACAGATTGCAATCCTAATATAGGTGCACTAGCATTGTAGGAAGAGTTCAAACCTTGATTGTAGTACAAAATAGTATTATTCCAACGGAGAGTGAGATTACCAGTAGAAAGAAGACGAAAGGAGTAAATCCCAGACTGGAGAACCATAGCAGAAGTGAAATTCTGAGAAGGTACGATGGTGTCAGTGGGGTTGTCAAAGGAGGACCAGGCGGTGGAGGTGGAGTTGGAGAGGACGAGGTTGCCGGATTCGAGAAGAGAGGCGGAGGAGACAGCGAGAGAGGCGGTGTTGGAGTCCCAAACGGTGTGGGAAGAGCCGTTGAGGAGGCGGAGAGTGCCGGAGGAGAGGAAGCGGAGGGAGGCGGAGGAGTCAACTGGGGTGGTGCCGGCAGTCCAGACGGGGACGCCGCCGGCGTAGAAGATGGCGGCGATGAAGGAGTTGGTGGAGTTGATGGGTAGGAAGCCGAGAAAGAAGGTGGAGTTTGGAGAGGACCATGTCTGGCTTGGGTTGGAAGCGTAGAGAGTTGAGCCTGGTAAGATTGTGGCTGCTGAGACTGATACTGATAATTGTGAAATGATAGTTGTAATAGCAAGAAGAAGAAGAAGAAGATGGGTATTGAGAATCATGGTGGTTTTTTGTGTTTGTTGTTTCAATTTTTCTGAGGATTTTAAAGTGGGTGTCCGTGTTTGACTAGTCTCTTTCTTTGCGTGTATGTATGATAAGACAAAAGAGACACGAACACTTTTTGCAAGAGGAGAGAGAGAGAGAGAGAGTTGGAAGTTTGAGCAAGTCAGAGTTCAGACAATCCTCAGTCAGATGAGAAATTATTAGTACCACTACCACCAGTAGTACAGTACCGCTGAACTGGTCTCCCATCTTCCTCCACTAATAAAATGCTGTTAAGCTGATTTTTATGCTAGTATAATATACCATTATTTTGTTTTTTATGAAGTTAATCACGCTTCCATAAGTGACATCATTTTCTTAATTAAAAGGATCATTTCGGTAATCCCACCGGGACCTAGCCATTTCTCCAGTCAGACAAAGGTTTTAAATTTTCACATGATGACATAGTGCCTGGCAGCCTGCCACTGTGCCAGATTGACTATCAATATTTTTTAAACAAAATTATATTTGGTTCTAAAGATAGAAATACTGAAATAATAATAAATAAAAGTATTAATTGAAGCAAAAAAATAAATCCAAATTGTTATTACACATGTTGAAATTGAAGTAGCATAGCATTTTAGTCTAATTTGATTTATTTTGTTCTATTCGGTTCATTTTGGCTCATTCAATTTATTTTAATCCATTTCGATGATGCATTGAAATGAAAGATTTGTGGAAGAAGATGAGCCGCTTTATTAACCATTACGTCACATTCTTCACGTAATGTTAATGGATTCTTGATAAAATTATATTTTTCTTATGCTATTAATATTTTGTATATATATATTTTTTTTCTAATATAAGTGATAGATTTAATTATGTATACTTCATTTTTAGATCATTTAAGACCTAAATATAATGAACGGTTTGTAATGAATATTAGAAACAAATTCCTACCACACATTACATTTTTATAAAATATCTCGCTTTATATATTAATATAATATAAAATGCATTATTTTTCATTAAAAATAAAACTTACAAAATTAGAAAATAATCACATCATTTAAAAAAAAAGTTTTGGACTAACACTTATTACCATTTTCATTTTTCACTTAAAAAAAACAAGTCAATTTTTTTCCGCCCATTGCACACGTCTGTGACTGGTCGTTATTTTTCATAAAAATGAATTAGTTATAACATTTGGAAACAATTGAATCCACGGTTACAATTTGGTTTTAAATTGTAATAATTTCATCATGTTGACTTATGAGTTTACTTTAACTTCTACTTGAGATGTATAAAGATTGAAGTATTCAACACACGGAAATTCTCAATTAACCACTTCTGCACGTCAAAAGACTCAAAACCTGACTCCAGCAGTACACGTTGAGATCATGAGATGATGCAATCATGCGGTTGATTTTTCTTTTTAAACTAAACTACACCGCCTTAGAGGCTGGAGTCTGATATAGAGTCTGTTTAGATTGAATTTATTGTTACTGAAACTGAAAACTGAAAATACTGTAGTAAAATAATTTTTAAATGTGTAAATAGTACCGTGGGACTTATTTTTAATATTTTTTAGTGCGTGAACAGTGCCAAACAGTGCATGAACAATATTTTTTGTCTCTGTACAGTAAAATCATGTGATTTTACTGTTCACTTTCCAAAAAAAAAAAGAGGAGGAAAACGCAGCCTCCAGACGCAGACGTTGAGGCCAAACTGCACCATAATCAAGACTAGAAAGGTTATATAAGAGCATTCTCATCAAGGTTTGTAAAATTTTTAGCGTATACCACCTCAAATTTTAAAATTTTAGCTTTTAACAACTCATTTTACAACATACCCAACATCAAACATTCTACATTTTTTAACATTTCATTTAAATATTTTTTTTATTATTTCTTTATTTTTCAATTATATTTCTTTCTCTCTCTTCCTCTCTGTCACTCTCAACCCACCCCATCCACCACCATCGGTAAAAAACACCAACCCAGCAAACCCATATCAATCCCAGCCACCACCATTGAAAAAAAAAAAAAAAAAAAAACTAGTAGATGCAGAAAAACCTACGGAGACCTACAAATATTCACCACAAAACCCAGAAAACAACAGCATCCACAAAACCCAAAATCGGTGACCGACGGAGACCCACATATTCACCACAAAACCCAAAAAAACAACAACATCCACCACCAGAGATTCGAAGACAACACCACAAAACCCAAAATTGGACCAAATCTCAACCACCACCTGAGATTCCAGAGAAATCAAATCGAATCTCAGTCAAAATCCACCAAATCATCCATCAATTGGAGCAAATCTCAGCCATGATCCATGATCCACCACCACCACGATCCATCGGTGAGAAGAAGGAGAGAGAACCGGTGAGAAGGGAGGAAAAAAAGAGAAGAAAAAAAAAAACCACACAACCATGCCTATCTACCCTTAACGCCGATGCCCACGCCGGCCAAATCCATAACCCACACAACCATTGCCAAATCAACCATCAAATTACAAACTAAAAAAAAAAAAAAAACCACTGCGATAGAGATCGACTTTCCTTGATGCTCCGGCCTAGGTTTCGTCGGAGAGGGAGGCAGAACGCCTTCGGGTTTTTTTCTGCTTCTCCGGAGAGGAGACTGCAGAGGAGCGAACGGTGAGTAGAGGATGAGGGAGAGAGAGAGCAGAGAAGTGGTTGGAGAGCAAGAATGAGAGATGGAAGAAAGACAAGGAAAGGAGAAAGAAAAAAATAAGACAAAAAAAAAGCGGGCCCCACGCAATAAAATAATAATAAAACTTTTACAATTGGTGAACAGTGCGGTCTCAAATTTGAGACCACACTGTTCACCAATGCCAAAAATTATGACATTTACCATGTTTGATGTAAGTTGCCTTTTTGAGTTTTGGGTGTCAAATGCCAAATATTTGGCATTTGACACCCTTAATGAGAATGCTCTAACAAAAGAAGAAACAACTCCAGAGGTAGTGTCCAAAATGACAGTCAGTGGACTGCCATCTTTGCTAGGATAGCTTTGAAAGTTAAGGACTCAATTTTTATCTGAATTTACAATTTCCCCCATTATTACAATTCCTTAGGACAAATTAACCTATTCCTAGAAATGCAATGGTAAAAGTCTTTGGAGGCCTACCTACCTCAAATTAGTCAGAAATTCTCTTTTAGTTTAGTTTCTTGATTCAGTATGGCTAGTTTTAGAAGTTTTTTATTATTATTGAATCTAAGCTGTTTCAGTTGGTGGTTGAGGAAGGTGGGAATTTTTTCTCCCTTCAGATTTTTGAACGGGGAAAATACTACATGCAATCGGTTCTTATGGGTAAGAGTGCAGCACTTTGGTTAGTGTGGAGTTTGGAACACATCATGATTGGGGTTAATCTGACGCAATTCTTTACGTTCAGGGAAGGTGATACTGCATACACATTACAACGGGGGTCCAACTCGTTTGGGCAATATTTATCAGTGACAGAACTTAAGGTAGGTGGGTTGCGGAGAACTGTCATTATTCCGGCTAGAAAGTTTCAACAAGGATGGAGAACCTTTGGGATTGAATTAAGTAGAAGATTGGAACCTTCCCAATATGCGTTAGGTGGACTAAATTTTGTACCGTATAAGCCTAAGCAGATCCTAAATTATCTTGCTGCCAGGTCCTTTATGGAAGCTGTCAAAGCTCCAGTGCAGGCAAGTTCAAAGCTTGCTCAGTAGCCATTCATCAAAGAAAAGGCCAAGGATGGTGTCGTGGAGAAGAGAATGGAGTTTTCGAGAAACAATTCTCACATACAGGTAGCCAGAAGTTTTCTCCCGTCAGTCATGGGTGATGGTGAGGGTGGAGAAGGTGGTATTAAAGGTAAGAATATTTTTGTGGCTAAAATCCAGGAAGGAAATAATGTCAGTCTTCCTTTGAAGTTCAATTCAAATTCAAATATTGTTGAGTTTGGAAAGGTTCTTGATTCTAGGAAGTCACGTTGGATAGGGAGAGGGTTGATTGTGGCTGTGAATGAGTTTGGAAAGAGGCGAGTATCTTGGGATGGTGTTAAGAACGGCAAGCAAGTTGGCAAATGGGTGGCAAGGGAGAGTTTTAATGCCCAGAATACAAAACTAGGGCTGGGCCCATCTAATCAAAATGCCTACGGTTCTCTGTTGGGTAGTAAAAACACTGCGTTGGGCTTGGGTTTGTCAAGCCCATCTTCTTTTGAGGCTGGCGAGAGCTCCCTTAGTGGCCCAACTGTCCTGGAACCTTCTGATTAGTGTTGTCTATCTATCTCAAGCCCAAGTAAGAGTGAATGGAATACCACGAAGGAACAGTTAAGCTCAGTGATCTCGCCAAAGTCATCGAGGAAGCCTATGATGTTGCCGGAGGTACACTTGGACATGACCTCCTCATTAGAAGTGACGGAAGTGGCAGGTGAAGGTGGTCAACACAGTCCGAGACGAGTTGCTCAGCCATCCACCGTGCCGTTTGGACCAGTGGTGGTGGCCCATGCATCCTACGAGTTGGTGTTGGCTGTTGGTGTTGCGAGTGGGTCTTTTAAGCTGTTGGCGGTGCACTCAACCTTTGTTTCCTCTATTACGGTGTCAGATATGACGGCTGCAAATTTATTTGGTGGTCCAAGAAACCAGAATCAAACCAATGAACTGGTTTCGATCACTACTACCCTGATAGTGTCGGAGTTGGGGAATTTGACACCTTAGGTGGCAACGGAAGGTGGGGATGTGGATTTTGTGGGTTCAGAGGGTTTGGCCACTACTAAAAACGATTCTGATCTTGAAGGAGTGCATATACTTGGATAAGTCATAGGGTAATTTCAAAGACTGATGCTACAATTGTGTGATGGGCGACAGTTAGTATTGCCATTGTCACTATATTGTTCTCCAGATGGCATGTCGGTCTGCTCAAGCATGGAGGAAGAGTGTGTCCAAGGAATTGCTGCTATTGCTAATGAAGGGTAGAGGGTTAGTTGGGCAAATAAGGGTGAGGGGCTAGTAGTCTTTGTATGTGGTGCCTGGGTCAAAGAATGTGATGTGGGAATTGAATGAAAGGTTGATGTCTTGGGAGAGAGGTGATGAGCCATTAGTTGTGGTACCATTGGCCACTAAAGGTCCTTTGGAGTCAGTGTCTAGTCTTGTAAAGGAGATTGGATGTAAGAAGAGTGTTGATAACTCTCAGCTATCACAATAGGTAGCCAATAGGATTAACCCTTTTAAGAAATCTGTGGGCACTTTTTTGGAAGGTTTTGAGAAGCAAATTACAAGATTGTTATTAGCTATTTAGGCCAGAAAAAAAGATAAACAGAAACATCTGGTGGGTGATAAGACGAAATTGGTCAAGTTAAGTCAGAAAGGTCGGGAGTTGAAAAATTTGATGTCATCTTTGAATGTTGAGTATGATCTAAATAAATTAAGGAGTGAAAGTATGGAACGGGTTGTTGTGCTTCATCAATGAGTTTGAAGATTATTTATTGGAATGTAAGAGGGTTGAATGAGCAAGATAAAAGGCTCAGGGTTAGAAATTTGATTAGGAAATGGGGGCAGGATGTGGTTTGTCTTCAAGAAACCAAAATGGAGCTGATAAATAGAGTGATGATTCGTAGTTTGTGGGGTGGCCAACATGTTGATTGGTCTTACTTAGGTTCTTGTGGAGCTTCCGGAAGGGTGTTATTGATGTGGGACACTCGAGTTGTGAATTACATGGAGGAAGCAATGGGGAGATTTTCGATTTCTTGTAAATTTACAAGTGTGTTAAATCAGTTTGTATGGGCTTTTACTAGTGTTTATGGTCCTAATGTGCACCAAGACAGGATGTTTTTATGGGAGGAACTATGTGGTTTAAATAGCTGGTGGAGTGTTCCATGGTGTGTGGGTGGTGACTTTAATGTGGTTAGGTTTCCTTCCGAATGAGAGGGGTCTACTTCTTTCACTGCTGCTATGCGGGAGTTTTCTAATTTTATTTCGGAACAAGGCCTCATTGATATGCCTTTGCAAGGGGGGACTTTCATTTGGTCAAATTCTCGAGAAGTTGCCTCGAAGGCTAGGCTGGGCAGATTCTTGTTTTCTGTAGATTGGGAGGATAAGTTTCCAACAGTCTCTCAAAGACGGATGTCTAGATTATGCTCGGATCATTTCCGAATTGTCCTTGAGTGTGGATCTTTTCAGAGAGGAGTAGGCCGCTTAGATTTGAGAATATGTGGCTTAAGGATGAGGGTTTTGTGGATAGGGTTCGGTCTTGGTGGGAATCCTATCAGTTTTGAGGAGCATCGAGTTTTTGTTTTAGCCAATAAATTAAAACTATTAAAAAATGATTTGAAAAGATGGAATGTGGAAGTGTTTGGTCATGTTGAAGTTCGGATTAAAAAATTGTGGAAGGGCCTGAAAGGACCTGAGTGTTCTTGAGAATATGGAGGATAGTCGGGGTTTATCAACAGAGGAAACAGTAGAAGTAGGAAGAATTTGTGATGAGTTAGAAAAAGCTACTCTATTGGAAGAAATATGTTGGAGGCAGAAATCTAGGGTTCTCTGTGTTAGGGAAGGAGACAAGAATACTAAATTCTTCCACCGTATAGCCAACTCTCACAGGAGGGTTAATTCTATTGATAGGCTTATGGTGAATGAGGAGTTGTCTTCAGACCCAATAGCTATAGCAGATTGTATCTTTCAGTTTTATAGGCAGCTCTATTTTGAGGATGTGGCTCATAGACCTATCTTAGATGATGTGGATTTTTTTAGCATCTTAGTGGAAGATGCAAATTAGCTAGATAGGTCTTTTGAGGAGGAAGAGGTGTTTGGGGTGATCAATGATTTTAATGGTGATAAGGCTCCTAGCCCAGATGGTTTTTTCATGGCATTCTTCCAGTCTTCCTGGTGTGTTTTGAAAACAGATATTATGGCTGTATTCCACAATTTTCATACTCAGGCCGTGTTTGAGAAGAGTCTTAATGTTTCATTCCTTGCCTTTATTCCCAAGAAAGTGGATGTTGTGGAGGTAAAGGACTTTAGGCCTATTAGCTTAGTTGGTGGGATTTATAAGATTATTTCTAAAGTGTTGGCTAATCGGCTTCGTAGGGTGGCACATTGGCTTATTTCGGATTCACAAAATGTCTTTGTGAAGGTGCTATGTAAATTAGATATGGAAAAGGTGTATGATCATGTGAGTTGGGATTTTTTAATGTATATGCTCCAATGGTGTGGTTTCTTGGAGAAATGGAGAAAATAGATGAGGTATTGCATTTCAACTGTAAAGTTTTCCATTTTGATCAACGGTAGTCTTTCTGATTTCTTTGGAAGTTCTAGGGGGTTTCGGCAAGAGGACCCATTATCTCCATTGTTGTTTGATATTGTGATGGAGGCATTAAGTCGTATGTTGGATGTAACTGCCTCCACTGGGCAATTTTCAGGCTTTTCTGTGGGTGGTACAGCTAATCCTTCAATGATGGTGTCTCACCTTTTATTTGTAGATGACACACTGATTTTTTGTGAAGCTGAACCTTCTCAGATTGCTAATTTGATGGTGATTCTTGCTAGATTTGAGGAGGTGTCAGGGCTTTATATTAATTTGAGGAAATCTGAGTTGGTACCTGTTGGTGGGGTGCACAATTTGGAGGCTTTGGGGGGTCTATTGGGGTGTGGGCAATCTTCTCTGCCCTTGAAATATTTGGGTCTTCCATTAGGTACTAAGTTTAAAGATTTATCTGTTTGGAATCCTATCCTAGAGAGAATGGAGAGAAGATTAGCAGGTTGGAAGATACTGTATTTATCTAAAGGGGGTAAGATGACACTCATTAAAAGCTCATTCTCATCTTTACCTACATACTTCCTTTCCTTTCTCCCTTTACTGGGTAGGGTGATAAAGCGTATGGAGAAATTATAGAGAGATTTTCTGTGGAATGGGACTGGTGGTGAACCTAAAATACATTTAGTTAATTGGGTCAAGGTCTGTAAGTCTTTGCAGGTTGGAGGGGTTGGGTAACGTTTGGGAAGCTTTAATTCTGCCTTGCTAGGAAAATGATTGTGGAGGTATAGCATGGAGACTGATGCTTTATGAAGGAGGGTTATAGAGGCCAAATATGGGAATATTTGGGGTGGTTGGTGTACGAAAAAGGTGACAAGTCTTTATGCGGTTAGCCTATGGAGATACATTAGAAGTGGCTGGTTGATATTCTCTAAACTCCTTATATATAATGTGGGGGATGGTACTAGAGTGAAATTTTAGAAGCATGTGTGGTTCTGGGATTGTACTTTTCAAGAGGCCTTTCTAGAGTTTTATTATCTTAGTAGGTCAAAGGATTCCTTGATGGTTGAAGTTATGGGTTGGTCTGCTAGGAGGTTTCACTGGAATGTGCAGTTTCATTGTCTACCACAAGATTGGGAAGAAGAAGCCTTTGATCGATTTATGGGATTGGTCTATTCTTTGACAGTGAGGGGGTTTGGCCCAGATAAGGTTTGTTGGAAGCCTGCAAGGAACAGAGGTTTTGAGGTTAAACGATATTATAGTTTCTTCTACCCTCCTACTCTTGTTTCCTTCTTATGGAGAATGATATGGTAATCAAAGGTTCCTCCGAGGGTGGCTTTCTTTTATTGGTTTGCTTCCTTAGGTAGATCTTAACAACAGACAACCTTCATAAAAGACGTGTGTTAGTGCTTGACTGGTACTATATGTGTAAGAGATGTGGGAGTCGATGGATCATCTTCTACTTCATTGTCCCATAGCTTGGGAGTTGTTGTCCATGGTTTTCTGGTTGTTTGGTATTCAATAGATTATGCCTCATAATGTTCTTGGGTTGTTTGAGGCTTGGCAAGGGAAGTTTGTGCGACATCGTCACATTGATGTTTGGAGATTAGTGCCTCATTGCTTAATGTGGTGCATTTGGCGTGAAAAGAGTGCGAGGAGTTTTGAAGATTGTGAACGTTCTTTGCTAGAGATTAAGTCTTTCTTCTTGCACACTCTCTTTGAATGGAGTGTAGTCTTTTCTCATTTTTCTTGTTCTTCTTTTCCTATTTTTCTTGATCGTTGTACTTAGATCTTTTGATTTGTGCCCCATAGTACATCCCTAATGTAATTGGCTTGGCACTTTTTCTATTATCAATAATATCCTTACATTACTTATCAAAAAAATTTTTTGACATGTGGTTGCTGGCTGCCCCGAAGCTCTCTTTAAAATATACCCAAACAAGGTCAATACTCTCATTCCCTTCCCCCTAATCCCCTATCCTCCCCATCTATCTAAATACACTTTTAAGAGATCCTAAACCAAACAGTACATTTTGAGTGACTCAATACTTTACCTTAAGTTAACCATTTCTTCAATTTTGAATATGCCAAAATCAGGTCTCACTAGTCACAAAGTTTAATTAAGCAATCTTACAATGTAAGAGTAGATATTGATCTAGACATGATAAAAAATATTAACCAAAAATACAGCCTACTGATTAAACTACAAAGTATCATGGAAGTCAATGCCAACGCACCAAGCATGAAAATAAGTTTTGACAGTTTGACCAAAATGCAGGAATTTCAGGACCAACATCTCCTGTGTTTTGCTTACAGGGGTTCAGTTTCTCCTTCTTGACGCTCTGGAAAACATTTCTTTGATGCTCTTTGATTCTGTCTCCACTTTTGCCTTTTTAGCTTGCTTTCCAGTTCTTGTACTCTTTTTGTCGCTCCCTTTATCCTGATAAATAGTGCAGTATAAACAGTATGTATAATGTAAAATTATTTAACAGCAGAAGCCTGTAGCCATTTGTAGAACATATTTGCAGATAAATTTGGTTAAGGGCTATGTATGTCCAAAGTTAAAAAAGATCATATGTCATGGGTTAAAATAGAAAATGGCCCAAAGTGAATGGTTTAAAAGCATTGGAAAAATATTCAAATATCCTTCCTACAGAAACTTCAATTTTTTTCCGGGGGTTTTTTGGGAGTGGCTGGGCTACACAATAGGGGTAGCTCTCTCCTCCACCTATACCCACAGCCTATGTGAAGACTTGAACCAAGGTCTAACACAACATTAACAACTTCAGACTTTACCAGCACCAAGATTTTATAACAATCCACAGATGACCAGCAGGGAAGCAGACATATCATATCTTGAAATTGATTTACATAGCAAAGTGGCTTTAACTCTGAAAGTTCATACCTGTAAGACACTCTGAGACCCTGGGTTACTTTCTGTAACAGTTGAAAGGATTTCAACATCTGGTGCTTTTCTATTTGCCTCTGCTAAATCTAACCTGCAAACACGTTCGGTAAACTAGACTTGGTTAAAGCATCTTCAAAGAATACACTCTAATCATAAAAAGTTGTGTGATTGCAATACTTCCTAAATTCATACAAAAACAAGATTAGATGTAATAGTGTGTCAATGCGTTGAGGAAAAGTTAGAGAGGGAATACTTTAGATGGTTACACAGAAGCTTCAGCCAAGGCTCATCCTTCATGTACTCCCCCAAGATTGAAACTGCATCAGCTACTGCACCAGTAACAGGGGAATTAATGAAGAGAAACTGTAATTTCATGCCAAACCAAAGCAAGCACTCCCTCCCCTTTTTTCTAGTATGGGCAATGTTAAATAACCAGTTATAATACTCTTATGGTTTGTTTGACAATCAGATTATGTGGTATGAAAAGAAAATTAACTAATTGACATTAGTTCAACCGACGCCATCATTCTTCAACCTTTTATATATAGAAGGGGTTTAAGAACATTACAAAAGTTTTTGGAAGCATCAGTAACACAGGAGATGACTCACACAGAAGACAGGACTACATTTGGACCAATCACTAATGCATAAGCACTTCCAACTCAGTCAGTTCTACTGAGATCCAACTAACCAAGTCTTTTATTCAGCACAATAAACAAATAAATAAAGAAGTCTTGTATTTGCAGGTGTCAGGCGAGTGTATTCGTTTCCCACATCTCATGCACTTCCCAATACTAAAATTTATGGATTGTCTTCATTACTCGTGAGCTATGATGATATTCTAACTCATGTTTATGGTAGTCATCTGAACAACATAGATCTAGTTCCCTGCAAGGATTACAGGGAATTCAGTCCTAGAACTTATTTTTTGATTAACACCACAAGTCCTTGTACCATGTAAATTTTCTTTTTTTCTTGCTAAAAAGCCTAAAATACAATGCCATTCATACGGTGTTAATTGTGACTTCTAAAGCATCATGAAATATTTATTAACAATCAATTCATTATTTAATTGTAAAGGCCTCTGCCATGGGTAACCCAAGGCATCCCTAATGGTTAAGTAGATCAGTCCTAGTGCCTTCTTTTATAACACATTTTCCTTTTGACTTTCAGAATACAGGCCTATAACTTTGATGAAAATAGTTTTTCTATAGTGGGATGACATTGAGTTCTACAGGCAGAGAGTTAGTGCTCATGCATGCTACCATGCCCGCAGTTTTCAATGCTACAAAGTTCTTATTATATTAAGCATAACATAGATTCATCATTCTGTTCATCTCTAAATTAAATATACTCATGAAAAATTCCATAAGTCCTATATAATAATAGATAGCAAATTCATGATATGAACAAGGTAACTTTTTTACTAAAATTATACATGTGTCTTTCTCTTGCCGTGCAGCATAGTTTTTGTCCAATACAGAAAGAGTCTTTTTTAGCTCACATACCTGCAGTTACAAAATACATATAACATTACCAAAAAAATCCTTATAAGTATCACCATATTAAATGGATACAAGATATTTAATAGCTTTCAGTCATAACTGCAAGGGTTTGAAGGTGAGGAGATAAAAAGCCACAAACATTGGCTAAGATATGACGAGAATTTTTCCCTAACAAAGAAGTAATCACAACCACTAATTAAGATATAATCTAATTGTTCTAAATCTGTCCTACAGCAGTAACATGCCTATTTAAAAAGTTACATGACTCATTAGTAGTCAATTTATTAACAATCAATTCATTATTTAATTGTAAAGGCCTCTGCCATGGGTAACCCAAGGCATCCCTAATGGTTAAGTAGATCAGTCCTAGTGCCTTCTTTTATAACACATTTTCCTTTTGACTTTCAGAATACAGGCCTATAACTTTGATGAAAATAGTTTTTCTATAGTGGGATGACATTGAGTTCTACAGGCAGAGAGTTAGTGCTCATGCATGCTACCATGCCCGCAGTTTTCAATGCTACAAAGTTCTTATTATATTAAGCATAACATAGATTCATCATTCTGTTCATCTCTAAATTAAATATACTGATGAAAAATTCCATAAGTCCTATATAATAATAGATAGCAAATTCATGATATGAACAAGGTAACTTTTTTACTAAAATTATACATGTGTCTTTCTCTTGCCGTGCAGCATAGTTTTTGTCCAATACAGAAAGAGTCTTTTTTAGCTCACATACCTGCAGTTACAAAATACATATAACATTACCAAAAAAATCCTTATAAGTATCACCATATTAAATGGATACAAGATATTTAATAGCTTTCAGTCATAACTGCAAGGGTTTGAAGGTGAGCAGATAAAAAGCCACAAACATTGGCTAAGATATGACGAGAATTTTTCCCTAACAAAGAAGTAATCACAACCACTAATTAAGATATAATCTAATTGTTCTAAATCTGTCCTACAGCAGTAACATGCCTATTTAAAAAGTTACATGACTCATTAGTAGTCTCGAGAGTAATTAAAAAGTCAAATGAATTGTAACATAAAAACTCAAAAGATTAACATAAGAAAAATACAGATTTTAAGACATTTAAAAAAAAAAAAAAAAAACAGCTAAAAGGAACCAAGATTGGTCACAAAAGCTAAATTATGGGTGCCTAGGCTTCCTTTTAGTGTCCCTCTTTGGATCCTCATATATTTGTGAAAAGTATTGTTCAAAACTCAATGCATCATCATGCAACATGTAGGGCTCTGATGCAGATATGATCATATAGTGTGTACAGCTGACAGAAAGGTCAGATTTATTGATCTAAAACATTTGGATGTTAGATTAGTGTTAATGAGGTCTCTTACCCAAATGCTTATAAAAAATAAACAAAGGTAGGCTCTTCCAGTTTGGCACATCCTCAGACTAAAATTTAGTTTAAGAAGATGAAGACGGACCTTGTGGTATAACCAAGCTAGAACCTTTGAGTCATCAAGCCTAAAAAATTTTGATGATCCAATTTCTGCACATACACAGAGAGGGAGAGAAGCATTATTCAAACTATATCCAGTAGACAAAAATATGAAATAGTGTTTATTCACTCAAAAGTATTATTAAAAAATTTGTATTGAAATACAGTTATATAAGAGTTTATCAGACATTAGATGGTATCAGGACAGCAGATAATAAGTTACAACTGATAAATGAAAACTGTAGATTAGATGAGCATCTTGGGGGTGGGACCTATGTTTAGCCTCTAAAGTTTCACAATGTTCAATATTATTTAAATCTCACCACTCCGGATAGATATCTTGTCTCATTCCAGGAACAGATAGCATGGTCAGGTTTCGATTTGTCAATTGATTGCATGCCAAAACTGTGGTAATTTAAGTCTGGTCCCAACCACCTAAATTCAAGCCACAACTACAAAAGACATTTACTGTCAGATTGGGAACTCCTTATTTCTGTAATCTCATACCAGCACATAACCCCCCACATCCCCCCCCAAAAAAAAAAATACAAGAAAAAAACATTTTAAGCAATGTATTCTAGCAAGCCTCTAACTACGATTTGCATTTAGAAAAGTTACTTATGAAAAAAATAAAATAGTGCATGTGGCAGGCCACCTTTGACATCACAAAGTACTTGCATAGAATTCTCTGCAATAGATAATAAATGTTGATATCCAGGATAGCCGCTAATGAAAACTATCTCATCCAATTGCCTGAACTTCCCTGGATCATCTCCCTTCTGCATTGATTTCAAAGGAATATCGCTTCCAGTAAGGTTAAAAGAAATCTAACTAATTAAAACAAAAAGGTTGGCATTCAATAGCTGGTACAGAACCTAGAAGATATTAAACTGTGACAAATCAGAACTAGGAAAAAATACACATGTAGATCTAATAGCTAGGAACAAGTCTAAGGACAGGATCTTTCTCTAGGAAACAGGGAGCATAGTTAAAGCAGTGAGGTATCAAAGACATAATCTAAATGGTATATCATGATTGAAACTAAATAGATATTTTTGGAATAATTAAAAAGGGAAAAATCAGAACAGGATATTTGTCTTTGATCTTATAAATTTTAATTGTACCTTCATTCTAGCTTCCTCAAAAATGGGCAGAAAAATAAAAACAGGATCAACTGGAGTTGCGGTATATAGGCTGCCATCTGTATTGGAAAAAAAGAGCTACATATAGTTAGAATTGCTGGAAAGACAAAAAAAAAAAAAAAAAAAATAGAATTCAAAATCAAATAGAGGAATCAGAAGTTTCAAGGTGACCCAGGACAAAACAGAAAAATCCACTACAACCGCTCATGAACCACATTAAAGAACTAGATAATGATAACAGAACTAGCACAAAAAAGAGAAATAAAGCAAAATAATTTATTTAATGTAAATGATGAAGTGTAACAATAGAGAAATGAAATATAATGGTAGGTTGCAATTATTTCTCATGACATGTACTTGATGGTGATATATATATCCACTCCAAATTAAAATTTCCTACAAAGCAAATTGAGAACTGTAATCGTGCAAATCTAGCATCTACCTTCACAAACATAATCCCCCACAAACCAAGATCCAACCAGGACAAAACAGAAAAATCCACTACAACCGCTCATGAACCACATTAAAGAACTAGATAATGATAACAGAACTAGCACAAAAAAGAGAAATAAAGCAAAATAATTTATTTAATGTAAATGATGAAGTGTAACAATAGAGAAATGAAATATAATGGTAGGTTGCAATTATTTCTCATGACATGTACTTGATGGTGATATATATATCCACTCCAAATTAAAATTTCCTACAAAGCAAATTGAGAACTGTAATCGTGCAAATCTAGCATCTACCTTCACAAACATAATCCCCCACAAACCAAGATCCATAGGATTGCTTAAACCAGTGAAGTTCTTGAAGCAGCCCATTGACTAGGAGATAGCAAGCTGTGTTTCCTGTCAAATTAGTGAAAAGATTTAAAAGTTTGAACATCTTAGCTTATAAATGAGAAATGTTAACAACTTCTGAATATATTTAATTGGAAAATGTCACTGTAGAAATAACTTAACCAAACAGAGCATTAGTCTATTTATCTTGTCTTTCCTCCAACAATCTCGAACTCCTCAAGGATGATGTTACATAACGAAATCTTCAATTCAAGAAGTCTTTAAAAAAGAAAATATATCTTAAAATTCAAGAAAAGGGGGAAAAAAAAAAACTAAGGAGAGATTTTCTTTTTTTCTTTTTGATGACATAAGAGAATTGATGACATAGGAGAACTTCACTCAGATTAGTTGCAAGTAAGTCGCAGAGCACACTATACAACATCACTGTTAATCAAACTGCTGCGGGCAACTAACTCCACCCGCCAAAACCAGTTACTGGGGGCGAGGAGATAAAGTTTTAAAAGACAAAACAAAACAAAACTCATAAATCATATCAACAACACCTAATAGAAATAGGGATAGAGTTGAATATATTAAAAAAAATTAGTTAACTAAAAAACTGATAATAAGAGCAGGGAGAGAGACATGTTGCACATACTTGATTTCGGATGGCGAAGTGATAGCATTTGTCCAATACCATTTCCTGTTTCCCCTGGGACTATAATTTTTACAGCCAAAAGCATCAGTCCTTAGCAAAAATATAGAATCACAAAAAAAATCACCCTTTGATTGTTATGACTGCATTATTGACTATGATGCTGTGAGCACTTCATAAATGAAAGTACATAATAAACTAAAGAGTTCTCTTAAAAGCTAAACATACATAACAGTAGTAAACACAAATGCGAATCAGTCCCCACCCACAGACCAGAGTGAGAGAGAGACATAGAAGAAGAAGAAGAAGAAGAAGAAAATGAAAGGGAATGCAGTGGTAATTACCAGGAGCAATAAGAAGACGAGTTTCATCAACACCTTCCCACCAAGCCATGGAAATTTCAGCAAAAGCTTTTCAACCCTAGCTCAGCTCAGCTCAGCTGTGCAGAGAAAAGCAAACACAACAAAACAAATACAACAACAACGACATGTCGTTTTTTAACTGGGTTTGAAGTCGAGTACCGCGCCTTTTTTTTTTTTTTTTTTTTTTTTGAATCTAAGCTGTTTCAGTTGGTAGTTGAGGAAGGTGGGAATTTTTTCTCCCTTCAGATTTTTGAACGGGGAAAATACTACATGCAATCGGTTCTTATGGGTAAGAGTGCAGCACTTTGGTTAATGAGAAGTTTGGAACACATCGTGATTGGGGTTAATCTGATGCAATTCTTTACGTTCAGGGAAGGTGATATTGCATACACATTACAACGGGGGTCCAACTCGTTTAGGCAATATTTATTAGTGACAGAACTTAAGGTAGGTGGGTTGCGGAGAACTATCATTATTCCAGCTAGAAAGTTTCAACAAGGATGGAGAACCTTTGGGATTGAATTAAGAAGAAGATTGGAACCTTCCCAATATGCGTTAGGTGGACTAAATTTTGTACCGTATAAGCCTAAGCAGATCCCAAAGTATCTTGCTGCCAGGTCCTTTGTGGAAGCTGTCAAAGCTCCAGTGCAGGCAAGTTCGAAGCCTACTTAGCAGCCATTCATCAAAGAAAAGGCCAAGGATGGTGTCGTGGAGAAGAGAATGGAGTTTCCGAGAAACAATTCTCATATACAGGTAGCTAGAAGTTTTCTCCCGTCAGTCGTGGGTGATGGTGAGGGTGGAGAAGGTGGTATTAAAGGTAAGAATATTTTTGTGGGTATTAAAGGTAAGAATATTTTTGTGGCTAAAATCCAGGAAGGAAATAATGTCAGTCTTCCTTTGAAGTTCAATTCAAATTCAAATATTGTTGAGTTTGGAAAGGTTCTTGATTCTAGGAAGTCACATTGGTTAGGGAGAGGGTTGATTGTGGCTGTGAATGAGTTTGGAAAGAGGCGAGTATCTTGGGATGGTGTTAAGAACGGCAAGCGAGCTGGCAAATGGGTGGCAAGGGAGAGTTTTAATGCCCAGAATACAAAACTGGGGCTGGGCCCATCTAATCAAAATGCCCAAGGTTCTCTGTTGGGTAGTAAAAACACTGCGTTGGGCCTGGGTTTGTCAAGCCCATCTTCTTTTGAGGCTGGCGAGAGCTCCCTTAGTGGCCTAACTATCCTGGAACCTTCTGATTAGTGCTGTCTCTCTATCCCGAGCCCAAGTAAGAGTGAATGGAATACCATGAAGGAACAAGTGAGCTCAGTGATCTCGCCAAAGTTATCGAGGAAGCCTATGATATTGCCGGAGGTACACTTGGACATGACCTCCTCATTAGAAGTGATAAAAGTGGCAGGTGAGGGTGGTTAGCACAGTCCGAGACAAGTTGCTCAGCCATCCACTCTGCCGTTTGGACCAGCGATGGTGGCCCATGCATCCTACGAGCTGGTGTTGGCTGTTGGTGTTGCGAGTGGGTCTCTTAAGCTGTCGGCGGTGCACTCGGCCTTTGTTTCCTTTATTACAGTGTCGGATGTGACAGCTGCAAATGGATGTGGTGGTCCAAGAAGCCAGAATCAGACCAATGAACCGGTTTCGATCACTACTACCCTGATAGTGTCGGAGTTGGGGAATTTGACCCCTTAGGTGGCAACGGAAGGTGGGGATGTGGATTTTGTGGGTCCAGAGGGTTCGGGCACTACTAAAAACGATTCTGATCTTGAAGGAGTGCATATACTTGGATAAGTCTTAAGGTAATTTCAAAGACTGGATGTTACAATTGCATGATGGGCGACAGTTAGCATTGCCATTGTCACTATATTGTTCTCCAGATGGCATGTCAGTTTACTCAAGCATGGAGGAAGAGTGTGTCCAAGGAATTGCTGCTATTGCTAATGAAGGGCAGAGGGTTAGTTGGGCAAATGAGGGTGAGGGGCTAGTAGTCTCTGTATGTGGTGCCTGGGTCAAAGAATGTGATGTGGGAATTGAATGAAAGGTTGATGTCTTGGGAGAGAGGTGGTGAGCCATTAGTTGTGGTACCATTGGCCACTGAAGGTCCTTTGGAGTCAGTGTCTAGTCTTGTAAAGGAGATTGGATGTAAGGAAAGTGTTGATAACTCTCAGCTATCACAATAGGTAACCAATATGATTAACCTTTTTAAGAAATCTGTGGGCACTTCTTTGGAAGGTTTTGAGGAGCAAATTACAGGATTGTTATTAGCTATTTAGGCCAGAAAAAAAAGATAAACAGAAACATCTGGTGGACGAAATTGGTCAAGTTAAGCCAGAAAGGTCGGGAGTTGAAAATTTTGATGTCATCTTTGAATGTTAAGTATGATCTAAATAAATTGAGTGAAAGTATGGAACGGGTTGTTGTGCTTCATCAATGAGTTTGAAGATTATTTATTGGAATGTAAGAGGGTTGAATGAGCAAGATAAAAGGCTCAGGGTTAGAAATTTGATTAGGAAATGGGGGCCGGATGTGGTTTGTCTTCAAGAAACCAAAATGGAGCTGATAAATAGAGTGGTGATTCGTAGTTTATGGGGTGGCCAACATGTTGATTGGTCTTACTTAGGTTCTTGTGGAGCTTCCGGAGGGGTGTTATTGATGTGGGACACTCGAGTTGTGAATAAAATAGAGGAAGCAGTGGGGAGATTTTCGATTTCTTGTAAATTTACAAGTGTGTTAAATCGGTTTGTATGGGCTTTTACTAGTGTTTATGGTTCTAATGTGCACCAAGACATGAGGTTTTTATGGGAGGAACTATGTGGTTTGAACAGCTGGTGGAGTGTTCTATGGTGTGTGGGTGGTGACTTTAATGTGGTTAGGTTTCCTTCCGAACGAGAGGGGTCTACTTCTTTCACTGCTGCCATGCGGGAGTTTTCTAATTTTATTTCGGAACAAGGCCTCATTGATATGCCTTTGCAAGGGGGGACTTTCACTTGGTCAAATTCTCGAGAAGTTGCCTCGAAGGCTAGGCTGGACAGATTCTTGTTTTCTGTAGATTGGGAGGATAAGTTTCCAACAGTCTCTCAAAGACGGATGTCTAGATTGTGCTCGGATCATTTCCTAATTGTCCTTGAGTGTGGATCTTTTCAGAGAGTTTAGATTTGAGAATATGTGGGTTAAGGATGAGGGTTTTGTGGATAGGGTTTGGTCTTGGTGGGAATCTTATCAGTTTTGAGGAGCATCGAGTTTTGTTTTAGCCAATAAATTAAAACTTTTAAAAAATGATTTGAAAAGATGGAATGTGGAAGTGTTTGGTCATGTTGAAGTTTGGATTAAAAAATTGTGGAAGGACCTGAGTGTTCTTGAGAATATGGAGGATAGTCGAGGTTTATCAACAGAGGAAACAGTAGAAGTGGGAAGAATTTGTGATGAGTTAGAAAAAGCTACTCTGTTGGAAGAAATATGTTGGAGGCAAAAATCTAGGGTTCTCTGTGTTAGGGAAGGAGACAAGAATACTAAATTCTTCCACCGTATAGCTAACTCTCACAAGAGAGTTAATTCTATTGATAGGCTTATGGTGAATGGGGAGTTGTCTTCAGACCCAGTAGCTATAGCAGATTGTATCTTTCAGTTTTATAGGCAGCTCTATTTTGAGGATGTGGCTCATAGACCTATCTTAGATGATGTGGATTTTTTTAGCATCTTAGTGGAAGATGCAAATTAGCTAGATAGGCCTTTTGAGGAGGAAGAGGTGTTTGGGATGATCAATGATTTTAATGGTGATAAGGCTCCTAGCCCGGATGGTTTTTCCATGGCATTCTTCCAGTCTTCCTGGTGTGTTTTGAAAACAGATATTATGGCTGTATTCCACAATTTTCATACTCAGGCTGTGTTTGAGAAGAGTCTTAATGTTTCATTCCTTGGCTTTATTCCCAAGAAAGTGGATGTTGTGGAGGTAAAGGACTTTAGGCCTATTAGCTTAGTTGGTGGGATTTATAAGATTATTTCTAAAGTGTTGGCTAATCGGCTTCGTAGGGTGGCACATTGGCTTATTTCGGATTCACAAAATATCTTTGTGAAGGGTAGACAAATTTTGGACTCCGTCTTGATTGCTTCTGAATGTATTGATAGTAGAATGAAGTCAGGAGTTTTAGGGGTGCTATGTAAATTAGATATGGAAAAGGTGTATGATCATGTGAGTTGGGATTTTTTAATGTATATGCTCCAACGGTGTGGTTTCTCAGAGAAATGGAGAAAATAGATGAGGTATTGCATTTCAACTGTAAAGTTTTCCATTTTGATCAACGGTAGTCCTTCTGATTTCTTTGGAAGTTCTAGGGGATTTCGGCAAGAGGACCCATTATCTCCATTGTTGTTTGATATTGTGATAGAGGCATTAAGTCGTATGTTGGATATGGCTGCCTCCACTGGGCAATTCTCAGGCTTTTCTGTGGGTGGTACGGCTAGTCCTTCAATGATGCTATCTCACCTTTTATTTGTAGATGACATTCTGATTTTTTGTGAAGCTGAACCTTCTCAGATTGCTAATTTGATGGCGATTCTTGCTAGATTTGAGGTGTCAAGACTTCATATTAATTTGGGAAAATTTGAGTTGGTATCTGTTGGTGGGGTGCACAATTTGGAGGCTTTGGTGGGTCTATTGGGGTGTGGGCAATCTTCTCTGCCCTTGAAATATTTTGGTCTTCCATTAGGTACTAAGTTTAAGGATTTATCTGTTTGGAATCTTATCCTAGAGAGAATGGAGAGGAGATTAGCAGGTTGGAAGATACTGTATTTATCTAAAGGGGGTAAGATGACACTCATTAAAAGCTCACTCTCGTCTTTACCTACATACTTCCTTTCCCTTCTCCCTTTACTGGGTAAGGTCGTAAAGCGTATGGAGAAATTATAGAGAGATTTTCTATGGACTGGAACTGGTGGTGAACCTAAAATACATTTAGTTAATTGGGTCAAGGTCTGTAAGTCTTTGCAGGTTGGAGGGGTTGGGTAACGTTTGGGAAGCTTTAATTCTGCCTTGCTAGGAAAATGATTGTGGAGGTATAGCATGAAGATTGATGCTTTATGGAGAAGGGTTATAGAGGCCAAATATGGGAATATTTGGGGTGGTTGGTGTACGAAAAAGGTGACAAGTCCTTATGAGGTCAACCTATGGAGATACATTAGAAGTGGCTGGTTTAACTTCTCTAAACTCCTTATATATGATGTGAGGGATGGTACTAGAGTAAAATTTTGGAAGCATGTGTGGTGCGGGGATTGTACTTTCCAAGAGGTCTTTCTAGAGATTTATTGTCTTAGTAGGTCAAAGGATTCCTCGGTGGTTGAAGTTATGGGTTGGTCTGCTGGGAGGTTTCCCTAGAATGTGCAGTTTCATCGTCTACCACAAGATTGGGAAGAAGAAGCCTTTGATCGATTTATGGGATTGGTCTATTCTTTGACGGTGCGGGGGTTTGGCCTAGATAAGGTTTGTTGGAAGCCTACAAGGAATATAGGTTTTGAGGTTAAACGATATTATAGTTTCTTCTACCCTCCTACTCTTGTTTCCTTCCTATGGAGAATGATATGGCAATCGAAGGTTCCTCCAAGGGTGGCTTTCTTTTCTTGGTTTGCTTCCTTAGGTAAAATCTTAACAACAGACAACCTTTATAAAAGACATGTGTTAGTGCTTGACTGGTGCTATATGTGTAAGAAATGTGGGGAGTCGATGGATCATCTTCTACTTCATTGCCCCATAGCTTGGGAGTTGTTGTTTATGGTTTTCTGGTTGTTTGGTATTCAATAGATTATGCCTCATAATGTTCTTGGGTTGTTAGGCTTGGCAAGGGAAGTTTGTGCGACATCGTCACATTGATGTTTGGAGATTAGTGCCTCGTTGCTTAATGTGGTGCATTTGGCGTGAAAGGAATGCGAGGAGCTTTGAAGATTGTGAACGTTCTTTGCTAGAGATTAAGTCTTTCTTCTTGCACACTCTCTTTGAATGGAGTGTAGTCTTTTCTCATTTTTCTTATTCTTCTTTTCCTATTTTTCTTGATCGTTGTACTTAGATCTTTTGATTTGTGCCCCCATAGTACATCCCTAATGTACTTGGCTTAACACTTTTTCTATTATTAATAATATCCTTATGTTACTTATCAAAATTTTTTTTTGACATGTGGTTGCTGGCTGCCCTGAAGCTCTCTTTAAAATATACCCAAACAAGGTCAATACTCCCATTCCCTTCCCCCTAATCCCCTATCCTCCCCATTTATCTAAATACACTTTTAAGAGATCCTAAACCAAACAGTACATTTTGAGTGACTCAATGCTTCACCTTAAGTTAACCATTTCTTCAATTTTGAATATGCCAAAATAAGGTCTCACTAGTCACAAAGTTTAATTAAGCAATCTTACAATGTAAGAGGAGATATTGATCTAGACATGATAAAAAATATTCACCAAAAATACAGCCTACTGATTAAACTACAAAGTATCATGGAAGTCAATGCCAACGCACCAAGCATGAAAATAAGTTTTGACAGTTTGACCAAAATGCAGGAATTTCAGGACCAACATCTCCTGTGTTTTGCTTACAGGGGTTCAGTTTCTCCTTCTTGACGCTCTGGAAAACATTTCTTTGATGCTCTTTGATTCTGTCTCCACTTTCACCTTTTTAGCTTGCTTTCCAGTTCTTGTACTCTTTTTGTCGCTCCCTTTATCCTGATAAATAGTGCAGTATAAAGAGTATGTATAATGTAAAATTATTTAACAGCAGAAGCCTGTAGCCATTTGTAGAACATATTTGCAGATAAATTTAGTTAAGGGCTATGTATGTCCAAAGTTAAAAAAGATCATATGTCATGGGTTAAAATAGAAAATGGCCCAAAGTGAATGGTTTAAAAGCATTGGAAAAATATTCAAATATCCTTCCCACAGAAACTTCAATTTTTTTCTGGGGGTTTTTTGGGAGTGGCTGGGCTACACAATAGGGGTAGCTCTCTCCTCCACCTATACCCACAGCCTATGTGAAGACTTGAACCAAGGTCTAACACAACATTAACAACTTCAGACTTTACCAGCACCAAGATTTTATAACAATCCACATATGACCAGCAGGGAAGCAGACATATCATAACTTGAAATTGATTTACATAGCAAAGTGGCTTTAACTCTGAAAGTTCATACCTGTAAGACACTCTGAGACCCTGGGTTACTTTCTGTAACAGCTGAAAGGATTTCAACATCTGGTGCTTTTCTATTTGCCTCTGCTAAATCTAACCTGCAAACACGTTCGGTAAACTAGACTTGGTTAAAGCATCTTCAAAGAATACACTCTAATCATAAAAAAGTTGTGTGATTGCAATACTTCCTAAATTCATACAAAAACAAGATTAGATGTAATAGTGTGTCAATGCGTTGAAGAGGAAAAGTTAGAGAGGGAATACTTTAGATGGTTACACAGAAGCTTCAGCCAAGGCTCATCCTTCATGTACTCCCCCAAGATTGAAACTGCATCAGCTACTGCACTAGTAACAAGGGAATTAATGAAGAGAAACTGTAATTTCATGCCAAACCAAAGCAAGCACTCCCTCCCCTTTTTTCTAGTATGGGCAATGTTAAATAACCAGTTATAATACTCTTATGGTTTGTTTGACAATCAGATTATGTGGTATGAAAAGAAAATTAACTAATTGACATTAGTTCAACCGATGTCATCATTCTTCAACCTTTTATATATAGAAGGGGTTTAAGAACATTATAAAAGTTTTTGGAAACATCAGTAACACAGGTGATGACTCACGCAGAAGGCAGGACTACATTTGGACCAATCACTAATGCATAAGCACTTCCAACTCAGTCAGTTCTACTGAGATCCAACTAACCAAGTCTTTTATTCAGCACAATAAACAAATAAATAAAGAAGTCTTGTATTTGCAGGTGTCAGGCAAGTGTATTCGTTTCCCACATCTCATGCACTTCCCAATACTAAAATTTATGGATTGTCTTCATTACTCGTGAGCTATGATGATATTCTAACTCATGTTTATGGTAGTCATCTGAACAACATAGATCTAGTTCCCTGCAAGGATTACAGGGAATTCAGTCCTAGAATTTATTTTTTGATTAACACCACAAGTCCTTGTACCATGTAAATTTTCTTTTTTTCTTGCTAAAAAGCCTAAAATACAATGCCATTCATACGGTGTTAATTGTGACTTCTAAAGCATCATGAAATATTTATTAACAATCAATTCATTATTTAATTGTAAAGGCCTCTGCCATGGGTAACCCAAGGCATCCCTAATGGTTAAGTAGATCAGTCCTAGTGCCTTCTTTTATAAACTTTCTTGAATTCTTCAATCAGCTACAAGCTCCCCGCTTGCTTTTCTTTTTAAATTCCAATGGTTGCAACTATAATGATCTTCAAGATGTTGAAATCATCTCTACCTTGAAAACCCTAAGTTTTGTATAAAGGAAGTCTCCTCAAAGATCTCACACGAGATTCACACAAAACAGCAATGTATGAGCAACAAAGCAATATGGACAACCCTCAAAAATGTGGCTAGGGTTTAGTTTATATACCTAGGGTAAAAACACAAAACCCTAAACGTTTAATGAAGTAGGGCTGAGTTGGAAAATCTGCAAAAAATTCAACCTGTGCGATTTTCGATCGATCGAATCTATTCTTCGATCGATCGAGCCAGGCCGAAAGTCCCAAGTACTTCTGCAGCCACTCGATTCCAACTTTACAATATTAAACCAACTTTGAGCAATTCTAAACAAGACTAAATACACTATTTTGATCATGGCTTGCCAACATTACAAATTAGAGTTCTAAATACAAAAACTCCTAAGACCTTAGAACCTAACAAAATTCATTCTTACTACATGTTGAATATTATCTACATCTTGGATCCAAACTTAAAGCACTTCCTAAACCAATTCCCAAAGATATCAATTCAATCAGGGCAACAAGGAAGAATAGCGAGGAGGACAAACTTGTTTGTAGAGGGTATATCTTGAACACTCTTTCCAATTGATTATATGATTCTCTATCTTTCTCTCTCTTTGACCACTTATTTTTCTTATTTTTCACCCTTCCCTCTTCTCTCTCTCTTTCTTGTTTTCTCTTCTTTTCTTTTTATATCTAGAAAAATATTGATGACTAGAAAACAATTGCTATTTTACAGCTACCAAATAAAGGAAATAGTGAACTTGTAATTTTGTGTGAAATAGTTGTTTTTCAATATTCAATATTAATGTGTGTGAATTTCTTGTTTGTAGACTAGCAGAACCAGAACTAGGGTTGCCTCAGCCACACCAGGTGCACCATACCAGGCTAGTATGCACAACTTCAGCTCTAGTCCAAGTGCACCACCTCAGTCTAGCATGCATAGCCCATCAACTTTAAGTGCACCATACTAGTCTAGCATGCCCAGCTTTAAGCTAGGTGCACCATCTCAGGCCAAGACAAGCTCAGCCACTCAATTTGCACCATCTCAATCCAGCATGCATAGCCCATCCACTCCAAGTGCACCATACCAGTCCAGCATGCCCAGCTTCAAGCCAGGTGCACCATCTCAGGCCAAGACAAGCTCAACCACTCAATTTACACCATCTCAAACCAAAATGCACGAATCCAGTCCAAGTGTAACACCTCAAGCCAAGACAAGCTCATCTAATCCATTTCAAGCTAGCAGAAGCACATTCATCCACTCTTATACACAACAACACAACTCCACTCCAACTGCACCACACCAATTAGGCAACACCACACAAAATCCAGGTGCACATCACAACTCTAGTAGCAGCAGCAACCTAAATCCAAGGCATAAAAAGACAAGGGTGGTCACATAAGAGACTCTAAATGCCTCTAAGAGTGCATCCGGATATATGAAAACAATCAGACATGGTGGGAGTCAATCATTTATGCATGATTCAAGGAAATGAAGAGAGCATAAGTTCATTTTTCCTTTGCTTGATGAATGTCACTTGTTTTGTGTATTTATGGTGATAGGGTTAACTATGGAACAATGCCCTTTGTTTTGTAGAAAGTGATGGTAGAAAGTGTTGTTTTGTTTAAACATGAACCCTTTGTCCTGCTTTAATACTCATAACAATAAGTAGCAGTTAATGATAAGTTGAAGATGTATTCCTATTGCCTTTGTGTTGTTTAGGTTAATATTGAATCTTTTGTCCTGTTTTGGTTTTCACAGCAATGAGAAGCTGTTAATGAAGATGCTGTGTTAGATATTTTATTGAGTTTTGTTATATATCTTGACACTAGTGATACTGATAGGTTTGTTGTATATATGTGTTGATATCCTTGGACCATTGGTATATAGAATTTCTATATTTCATGTTTCAAACCTTGTTTCTTTCCCTTTGCCTAAAAACAAATACTGACAAGTTTGCTAGGATGATATTTATTTCTCATTTCAGGAGCAGGATCAAGAAAATAGGTCAAATTGTTATTTACTTTAAGATTTAACAATCAATTGGTGCATTATTTGCAAATTTCACCCATAAAGAGAGCCTTGAAGCCAAATACGTCTTAGGCTAAGAAATAGTAAAAGTTTGCCTGACTTAACTATGCTTCCCAGTAAATATGCAAAGATTCATAGTATTTAAGCACAGATTCACAATATTTAGGCATAGATTCACAGATTCATTAGGCAAGTTCACAATAATTACTATTGCATAATACATCACTAACACACTGCTAGTCCAGTTATCAAGGAACAGTGGTATTCATTTCATTCCAGGAATGATATCAAAAAAAAAAAAAAAAAAGCCAGCAGGTGTTTTTATGAAAACTACCTAACCAAACAATTTACACACTGCCAGCCCTATACATTAGCAATTACAAGATATTGAAACTCCTCCATCTATGTAAAAAAAAAAAAAAAAAAAGCCAGCAGGTGTTTTTATGAAAACTACCTAACCAAACAATTTACACACTGCCAGCCCTATACATTAGCAATTACAAGATATTGAAACTCCTCCATCTATGTAACATGTTAACCAAACATACACTTCCACCACCCACCTAACCAAACATAGACACTTCCATACTTCCCACTTGTTGCCTAACCAACTTCCACTACCTGTCTAACCAAACATACAATTACAGAGACAAATCCCACATATCACCAATAAGAATGCCAAAGCCAGTGTAAAACTTCTCTATCTTGTAGTAGCTTGCAACCTCAGCCTCTAGTCTGATAATTCATTCCCTTTGCTCTAGGATAAGCACCTTACCACGTTCACATATCTCATCATCATGCCATTGGAAGAAATGACACTTTCGCCCAACCTAAAATGCAAACCAAGCACTTAATAATGAAACACAAGAAAATTGAAAAATAAACTTCCACCACCAAAGAAGAATTTAAACAAAAAAACTGAACCCCAGTAAAACAAAATACTCAAATTGAAATACCCAATAGTTTGGACAACCATAAAACCCTTTGCCAAGGTTGTCTGCTGTCCACGAAACGACTAACACTGGTTTTTCAACATAGTAGTACCTCAATGGAGCTCTCCTCCTCAAGCTTGAACTGGTTGAAGAGCTTGCTTGTAACACCCCATAATTTTAATACCAATTTAATTCTTATACGTAAATTAAAAAGGAGGCCTCCAATTAAATGGATTTAATTGATTTGGGCCTAAGATATTAAAAATAAGATAAATACTATGGTATATGAAGCCTAAGTGAGGTGGCATAAGTAAATATATGAGCCTTAATAAGCTTTTAAAACCCTAGCCTTTTACCTCTTAAGTTACATGTGTATATACATAAGAAGGTTCCTTTTGTTTCAGCCACAACACACTATAAAGGTTTTCTTTTCTTCTATGTGGCTGTGCATGGAAACCTGCAAGTATGATTTTCTCATGCTCAATTTAAGAAGTTTGAATATTCAATAGCTAGCAATTGTCATGAACCTAGACTATCATTATATTACTAGAAAAATGGCTCCTATAATTGTTATTATATTAGATTAGAAATGGTCAATATGGCTGTATGTCAAGAAAGGGAACTCCACAGGCTTTGAAATTGTACCTAATAGAGTAATAGGCTTGGACTTTATCAATTCAAGTTTGTCACCATGTAAAAGGGAAAAGGTTGCTTTATGGTTGATATTTATCTTCTTTTCATCCTTCTAGTGATGTGTATTCAGCTCTAAATTATTGTATAAGGCAGCAATGCTTTTCAAGCCTAGAATATATTGTTAGACCCTATAACGTAGGAATAAGAAATTATATATTATTTAAGTTAACCAATTTGCCATCCACACATTGCCATTGTTCAGAAAATTAACTAGCAATATCTTATGTTTTGTGGCATCAAGGGATTTATGGTGGCAGATATAGGCGGACACTATAATTAGAATAGTTGTGAAAATTTTGGAAACTTGCAATCCCATGCCCACTAATTCAATAGCCAAGCCCTATTTATCAAACGGGGCATTTCAATGCTCCTATTTATCAATTTAATAACTGCAATCCTGAGTAGTGACGGCCACAAATTCAATAGCCAAGCCCACTAACAAAGCTGAAATGTATTTCAAAGAAACTAGACACCTCTGTAGGCCTTAATGATGATAGGTTAAACTATTTAAGTGTGAAAACTGATTTTAAGTGGGAAATTATGTATTGATGGACCTATTTTTAGTATTGCTAAGTTCTAATTCTACTGATTTGTTGTGATTCAAGGGAGGTTGGTTTCATATTTTTGCAAATAAGAGGTAAGTGGTGTTTACTAATTTTGGGGGTTTTCCCAAAACAATGTTATTAAACTATTTTAGATCAAAGAAATATGTTGATATTCTATATATAAATTGATATTTTATAAATGTTTGATGTGCAAATTGACTATTCGTTTTATGAAAAACTTATGGGACAACTTAAATTTATTTAAACTTGTATGCGTGAATATATCTTTATATTTTTTAGAATTATGAATGGATTATTTTTGTGAGCATATTGATTGTGTTTTGAAAACCTATGGCAAGTCGTGATTAAAAGTTCAGTATTGTATTTAGTCCTTAGCAAGAGACAATCATATTGCGGCTAGTCCTTAACAAGGGACGGTTCCAGAAAAAGGGACAGTGCACACTTGATAGCTCTTTAGTAAGGGAGTATACTATTGAGGATCCAAAGAGGAAGCTCCTTAGCAAGGGAGTGCACCTTTAGATTCTAAAGGAGCCTTCCTTAAGAAAATGGATGAAAATGAGGTTCTAGTCCTAAAAGGGGACAACACAACCCTATCAACAGGGTATAAACGTTGACCATGAGAAAAGCCTAGGAATTTGTTATATGATGGTATTGATAATGGCTCACAATATAAAGATATTTTTTATATGAAATATTTGATGATAAAATGTGGTGGATCGTGGTCTTCAAATCTCTATGGAGGTGGATCATGGACCGTTCTCTCTCCTTTTTCTTGGTTTCGGTGGTTCAGGTTTTAGGTAATCGTGGTTCATGGGTCACAATGTTTCTGTGGGTCACTTTGATTCTATGGGTAATGGTGTTTTAGCGTAGATGATGTGGGTTGATTCGGTGGCTATGGGTTGTGGTTGGGTTTTTGGTGGTGGTCGTTGTTGTTGGTGAGGGTGGCTGCATTAAATCAGATCGGGGTTGGGGTGGGTTGTGGCTTGGTTGGGGTGGGTCGTTTGGGTGACTAGGGAGGGTCGTTGTTGAGGTATTGTGGCTGGGGTAGGTTGTTGTTGGGGTTTTGTGAGTGGTGGTTAGTTGTGGGTTTGTGGAGATGGTGAATGGTGGGCTAACTGTAAGGGTGATTAGACGAAGAGAGAGTAACAAAAAGGGGAGAGAGAAATCAATAAATAAATAAAATGAATAGCTTTTAGGTGGTGGCTGGCAGTGGCTAGCCTTGGGTGTGGGTTGTGCCGTGGGTTGAGAAAGATGGGGAGACAGTGGGAGAGAGAAACAAAGGGAGAGTGAGAAATAATTTTTTAAAAAATGAATAAAAATATTAAAGAAAGAATATTTAAATGAAGTTGTAAAAAAAAAAATAGAATGTTTGATGTTTGGTATATTGTAAAATAAGGTGTTAAAATTGTAAAAGTAGTGTTTTGAGATTGTAAATGCTAAAAATTTTACAATTGTTGATGGGAGTGCTCTTAAATTTTACATTTTACCCTAACAACGAAAACAAAAAATTGAATCGATGATTTTTAAGCCAAAAAGAAATGAATTTAAAAAAAAAAAAAAAACCTTCTAAAGTCTTTGTCATTTTAATTCGATCCAAACACAACCAAACAAAGAAAAATTGGCTAGAAAATTAAACAAATACACCATCAATGAAACTTAAATTCATTTTATTTTCTTTCATTTTCCAACCAATTTAGTTCCTATATTTCTAGTAACGGTCAATTTAGTTATTGTTATTTAATTTTGTAGTTAATTTGGTTTTTACGGTCAATTCACTAATAAAAAATACTTATATAGGATACCATTGGCATACTTATAAAATAATATTAAAATAATATAATTAATATTAAAAAAATGTCACCTCAACATTTAATAAATAGAAAATGCCACATCCGAAAATTTAAAAAAATATATATATATATATATTGAACCGATGATTTTTAGGCCAAAAAGAAAAGAATTTATTATTATTTAAAAATAAAAAATAAAAACCCTCAAAAGTCTGTAATTTTCTTTCGGTCCAAACACACCCAAACAAAGAAAAATGGGCTGGAAAATGAACCAAATACACAATCAGTGGAACTCAAATACATTTCATTTTCTTTCATTTTCCAGCCAATTTCATGTCAAATAAGTGAAATTTTTTTAAAGTTTTACAAGCCATTGTAAATCCCTTCGTTCTTTCATTTTAAACGACTGGTTTTCTCATTCTCACATGCAGAATCTAATCCAACAGTCTCATAACTTGGATCGCATAAAAATCAAATCTTGTGATAAATGGCTAGTTATAGATGATCGACATTGGACAATAAATAACCCATGCACTGCTTTTAGGCCTTAGACACTGTAGTTCATCATAGCCATTACAGACTCTTTTGCTTAACAACTTCACTTAAGTCACTCACAACTTTTACATTCAGCAATCGTCAGCATAGCCAAAAATGCACAGCACATGCTGAAATAGGCAAATAGGACACTTAAATCTGTTTGCAAAAGTACCGCAAGCAGATATACTTGGCATACAATTTTGATAGATTATTATAGTAGGAGTATTGACCAGCTTGGTCTTGAATTTCTGAAACAAAAATCTTAATTTATAACTTTCTCATTGACACACTCTTTTGTCATGTATTCACAAGCTAAATATTGTAATCACAGACCAAAACAGGGAATTCATCATTTCAGAAACTGTTCCAGCTCTTTGACAGACGATATAAGAATCAGAGGTTTCAAGACAAATTGCATGTTCTACCCAAAGTATGGTACAGGGAAAAAACTTTTTGATTCCAAGTTCAGCATTCTGAATTGTAAAATCATTTTCACATAGGCTCTATTGAAGAAGGAGGGAAGGACCCACTATAACCAAATACATCATTGCTAGACGGGTGATGAGAACTGCTCTTACTGGCTTCATAATAATTTGCTGTAGTGGGTTCGGAATCAGCACTGAGGTTCATCCCAGAAAGCTTCATAATGTTCTCAATTTCTTTAACAACCTCATCCATTGTAGGCCTTTCGTCTCCTGAGTCTGCCACACACCTCATTGCTAAATCCACAAACTCTTCTAAGCCTTCAAGATTTTTTCCCATACCAATGAATGGATCAAGAATTTTATGAAGATTGTATAAATCCTTTGACTTATCGATTGCATTCCTTACTTCTATCACAATATACTTTCCTTGATTTATTGGCTTTCTTGCAGTTATTAGCTCCAACATGACCACTCCAAAGCTATAGACGTCACTCTTCTTAGTCAATTGTTGGGTCATGTAATATTCAGGATCCAAGTAGCCCTAAAAAAACAACAAAAAAACCCATTCTCCATGTTAAAATCTGATGCAATGTTTTGAAAATTTTCTACACAAACACTACGGATAAAATAATAAAATAAAATTATATATATATATATATATAGATAGAGATAGATAGATACTAGTCACCTTAAAAATGAAGGGAATTGGAAAATTTAAATGGGAGGAGGTCCTATCCGCTATTATGGGGACTTCAGATCATAAATTGCACATCTATTTCCCAACAGTAAAAAGAGTGCGCGTGTGTGGGTGCATAAATTCTTGCATTTGCTAGCATGCATGGTAGCATTCCTAGAAGGCTAGCAGTTAGCATGCATGACAGGATTATATACTGACCAATGTTCCTTTAACTTGAGTGGTGATAGAATTCCTTTCACCATCAAACTCAGACTTGGAGAGACCAAAATCGGCAACTTTTGCACTAAAACTTTCATCTAGTAGGATGTTGTTTGATTTGATGTCCCTATGTATGATGGGAGGATTTGCATGTTCATGCAGATAGACCAAGCCCCTGGCCGCACCAAGGGTTACTTTAAGTCTACCCATCCAATCCAACCTGATTCCTGACTTCCCTGCAAATACAATATGCATGTTATCAAATAAAAGGCAAACGATTGTGTTGTTACTCAAAAAAATTTTGAAGGAAAGTTAATAGGTACTACAAATGTCATGTTTAACAAAGCTGTCTCCAAGTTGGGTTGTTAAGGGAGTGACGTACACTTGAAACTGGAACATGGGATTTCAAGGTAGACAGGACATGTCACAAAGGAGGTTTTGGAGACTGAACCCCCAAACTCAACTCGTTAAATCTTTCAGCTGAATTATATCAGGAGTCTCTACCTGGTTTATATTTTCTAGCTCAGGGTAATTAAAACAGTCACTTTCATTTTTTTTCAAGAAGATGACGCTAGAGAAGCATGGAATGATGTTAATATAGACACAGAATTCATCTCAGATGTCTCTGGTTGGAGGCACACTATTGAAACTAAATAAAGATTATATGTTCATATTCTAGTACAAAGTTCATCATTGCTTTCATAGTTGAATACAAGTTATTATGTTGCCCAAATTAATTCCTCAATGGTTAAAAATATTAAAAATAAATAAAATGGAAATTTTCCATGTGGTTATTTACAAAGTATGCATTGATATTCAATTGTTGCTAGAATTTATATCGAGTGGAGAATGTGAAGAATTGATAAAAGTACCTGAAACACTACCCATTAGGGTACCATTTGGAATATACTCATACACCAGCATTTGTTCACCTTGCTCAAAACAAAACCCCAGAAGCCTGACAAGATTCTTGTGATGGACCCGTGATAGAAGTTCAATTTCAGTTTTGAACTCAAGTCCACCTTGCATAGAATCACTTTGAGCTCTTTTGATGGCAATCAGTTGCCCAGTGGGAAGAGCTCCCTGATAAACCTGTACAAATGTTCACAAATAGCCATTTGGTTATCACTTGAAATAATCCATGAATATTCTGAGAAGGCTGAGAATTTAGCTTTAAGTAGAATTTTCTTTAAAGAATAAAGTTCAAATTCATTTTGACTTTTGAGTAATCAATAAGTTATGCATGCATCCAATGAGTCTTGCAAAATAATAAATAACAATGATAAAAGACGATCAAAATTAACCTTCCCATAACCCCCAGATCCAATACTATTTGCTTCTGAAAAACTGTTGGTGTATTTCTTAAGCTCTTCAAAAGAGAACCGCTTGGCTGCTTGTAACTGAGGAGCACTACCATTTCCCATATTTTGATCCCAATGTGCTGCATTTCCGTGACATGAAAGCAATACTAAGTCCATATTAATTCCATATGATTAACTAAATAGTGCTAGGTCTACATTATACCCATCTTACCAAAAGGATTGTTCTGTTCACTAGCTCTTTCTGCTCTTTTCTTTTGGTGGAAAGCATAAACTACTGCAAGGACTACCAATAACAAAAGGACAGACCCACCAACAGCTACTCCAATTCTAATGCCACTGCTTGTGCTTGATGATTTGTTCGATGCTGTAGGTACCTCAATCATAAAAGAGAGAGAGAGAGAGAGAGAGAGAGAGAGAGAGAGAGAGAGAGAGAGAGGATGCATCATGATAAAATTGCAATAGCATCCAAATAACATAGAGAAAACATAATAACTATTACTTTTCAATTCAGCGTGAAATTCAGAGTTACCTGCTGCACAATTCCCATACGTATAGGCCATAAGATAGAAGGGTCCAAAATTTGGTGGCGGGTTGAAAGACAGAATGTTAAGTGCAAATCCAACCATTGTAATTGCTGTTTGATTGAAACACTCCTGACCAGATGGGAAAACTTCGAGGCTCAGTTTAATGTTTCCAGATGAATCCACGGTGGGATTACTTAGAGAAACTGAATCCACAGGAAGTGCAGAGGACTGAAGAGTTTTCATGAGAGACTTCGCAAGTTCTGCATAGTAAGTTGTGTTTCCCATGTCAAAGGAAGCAAGACCTCTGAAGACTATTTTGCCCTCGTATGGATACGCACATTTACAGTTTGGGCTGGCAACCTGATCCGAATTGCAGGAAATTTGCATACAGTTATTTGGTGGTGGAAAATATGAAGAATTTGATGTGGAAGCCGTGCAGTAACTCTTTGTCACTTGATCTGTCTTGTCACATACTGTGTTACCTTCAAGTCTGCAAAATGTTGTAGATAATTACAAGAAATAAAGATAATAGATAAGAAGTACATTGTTTGCCGTGTTAACTTCTAACAAGTAATCAAACAGCTTGCACTTCTTCAACACAGTTAAAAAAGAAGAAGAAGAAGCAATGACCAGATAATTAAAGGTTACTACTTACAATAACGTAATGTTTCCTCCAGGAATTTGTGCAACATTACTTATGGAATTGTTCCGCAAATCTATAAGTTGCAATTGGTTGCTATTTGTGGTACTGATATCCAAGGTGCCATTGAAACGGTTGTTCCTTAGTACCCTGTTCACACATGCCAGAACATACACCTTTTAATCATCATTGTCATTCTGTGAGGATAACGTGTAGACTTTTTTGTGTTCAAACAGGTTACACATGTTTGTTCTGTTTGGATTTTCTTAACTCTCAATGACAATGACACTGAATGTGGTGCTACTTGAGATCAAGCTGATACTCACACTTTCTGTAAATCGGGAAGGCTGAATAGGTCAACTGGAACTTGTCCTTGAAGTTGTGTGTTTTCCATCATTCTGCCATTCAAGATTAATATGTTTATTAATATTGAGCACTTCAAACCTCCATGCAGCTTGACAAAATTTTATATTGGATTCACACGCACACACACAGAGAACTATGGAGGAGGATCATACAATGTTGTCAATAACGGTAAGGAAGCAATCCAAGGAGGAACATCAGAAACAGTGAAACTATTGTTGCTCATATCCCTAAAAAATACATTTCAGTCAGAATGAGAATTGATCACAAACTATTAGATTTATCATAATAGATATGAGACCATGATTTATATCTGTTTTAAAGAAGAAAGAACATTTAACTGGATCTTTTATTAAAAGAATGTTTAACTGATAATCTTTTATAATAGTCTAACTATGCCTACTTGCCACCACACCAGTGAATTCAGTCACTATAGTTATCACTACTTACAAATAGCTGAGGGAGTTCATGCCAGTAAGGTTGGCCATAGGGCCACTCAGGTTGTTGTTGGACAAGGACCTGGAAGCAAATTACTGTAAGCCTCTCTTAGTTAAGTGAAGAACTTCTCAAAAACTAGTTTAAAAGCTTTGATCAGCATATCTATCTTTTTTGCTTACAGCTCGATAACATTTGTAAGATTATTGAGATTTGAAGGTAGCCCACTTAATGAATTCCGATCAAAGCGCCTGTAGCCAAAACAACATATTCAGTATACAAAACTTGATAGAAGTTCACAGCTAGCATAATCTCAACTATGAATTCTATTAAATGACAGAGCTGCTTACACCATTTGCAAAGTCCGCACTAGTCCAAGTGTGGAAGGGATGCTACCATTTAAATTATTGCTGTCAAAAAGCCTGCCCAAAAAAATCAGTAACAGGTAGAAATTAATGTCTCAAGTGGCAGTGCTCATATAATTATTGGGAATTTGGGATATCCAAATTGAGAAGTTGTATTCCTTAATTTCCATGGCAAAGACAGTTGTTCCGGTATTCTACATTAGAGCAAAATATACTGCAGAGGCAATACCCATGAGAAAAAAGGCATTTAGAAGAGACTATATTAGTTACATACATTTCCCATATGTGGTTATTTCAAAAGATAGCCACCCATTTTCTCCACTAGTCAGACCATATGTAGACAAACAATGGATGGATCTTTTTCAGCCACAGAAGATATAATCACAAATTCTTGACAGCAGACAGTTCACGAAACTTACACATGTATGAGAGTCATATTTGGGTTGAAAAGTTTAGGTGGAATTGTGCCCGACAGCTTATTGTTTCCAAGATGACTGTAGATAATGAAAGAATCTTAGACGGATATTAATTGGACAAAACAAAGCAATAGTGCAAAGAGGATTTAATCAGCTCAAAATCACAATGAGCCTTAACATACAAGTGCCTCGTTTGAAGTAGCATATCAAGACCAGATTTAGTCCCATTCCCATCAGAGACTGGGATGGGTCCTTCAAGCTGGTTGTCAGTAAGGTCCAAATAATAAAGGTTGGACAGAGTGCCAATGGAATTTGGAATTTGTCCAGTGAATTTATTAGAATTCAAAGATCTGCAATGAAGAGAGCAAGAAATCAGTGTCTATCAGAACAGACATAAATCTGCACTTAAATTATTAGAAAGTAGGAATGTAAAAGAAAAGATACTAAATCAAATATTGAACAGCCTCATCCAAAACACAAGCATTCATAAGGAATTTCACGTGTATTGGCCATTACAGAAAAACAATGAAAGAATTGCAAACTCAGAAAGCCTTACATAGAGATTAGCAGCTGTAAAGAACCTATTGTGTCTGGAATAGGGCCACTGAAACCGCAACCCATCAGGCTTCTGGTGTGCATATAAAAAGACCAAATGTTAATTACAAGAATTCTAACCACACTATCAGATTCTCTGAAACCAATCAGTATTTCCTTACAAGGTTTGTAGCTTCTTCAAACTCCCAATTTGTTGTGGAAGTGTTCCTGTCATGTTCTTGTTGAAAGATAGATCCCTATATGAAGAAGCTGGTAATTAGGATTGAATTACAATAGACTTGTTGAACAGCTACTACCAAATACAACATATAACGATGGTGCTGTTGAATTTGATTCACTTGAACATGCAAATGAAATACATATTCTTATTCACTATTTTTATGATAGTAACCCCGAAATGATTAGTTGCTAAGACTGAAGTCGTAAAGATAAAAGAGCACGCCTTGGAATTGGAAGCATGCATTGAACATATTGAGCGCTGAAGCTTAAGATATATGAGCGCTGTAGACTAAAAGTAAAATTAGCTCTAAATGGGTTCCCATGACAATAGAAGAGGCTAAGTGCAATTAGAACTTAGAAAACCTACAAATTCTGTAACTCGGAAAATGACCCGATATCTCCTGATAGCTGACCCGTCAAATTCATGTTTGATAATATTCTGAAATTGAAAGGAGTCAGGTTAATAACAAATTGAAAGAATGAGCAACCTTCCTTCCAAAAGCATTAATTGGTGAAAACAGGCCAAAGAACATACATGGAGGTCACACGTGAATTGATGCACTCAATTCCTACCCAAAGGCCACCACAGGGATCAGAACCCACCCAATTGGAAGGAACGTTCATCCAGTTAGCCTTGAGAGACAGTAAAGCAGTAGCTGCATCAGAAAAAGAAATGAAAATCTAATCATTCAATAACCAAAATTGAGTACAAAAAATAATAGGATCCTAATTATAATAGAAAGCACCTTACAAAAACTTACTCTTTTGTCATTGTGGACCAACCAACCAAGTATTATAGTTCCAAGTTGTTGGAAACATATGTGTGGCATGTATTCCTATTTGTTTTGTGTTTTGGAAAGCTCAAAAAATACTAATACGTTTTTCTATTTTTAGCTAGGAAAGCCTAGTCACCCTTAAATATAAATGTTCTTGTTATGGATATTCATATCTATGAGATGAGAGACTGGACAGGAGAGAACAGAATCATTCAGCTCTGGATTGCTAACGATTCATTGCCAAGCCACTTAATTTGTATGTCTTTGTTTTATTGCTTTATTTCCATATTGTATTTGTGTGTTCTTGTAGATGATTCAGTTATGATAAATTTAACGGTTGATACTGTTTGTCAGGACCTGAGTAAATGGAAACACTAGTCATGTTTTTTCTATATTCCGAAAGAACTAGTTGAGTTACAATTAGACTCTTTATAATCACTTAAATAACCTAATTCGACCTAGTAGACAGCCAATTTGGGAGTCACCATACGCCTCACATGATACAAATTTTCAATCCAATTCACATAGTCCAGCTTATCACAGCTCTAGTTAGTAAATTCACAACAATTGGAATCAAGATGGGTGAAAAGAAAAAATCACAATTTTGCTATGTTCTTTTCTAGATTTGTGGAATAGTTGAAAGAGGTTTTGGTGGGAGTTAGAGAAATCATTAAATTAAAGATGGACATTTATGAACTATAAAAAAGTTGTGTGTTGGAACTTGGAATTGACTTTGGTAGAAAGGAACACTCAAGTAAATATAGGTTTTCATTGTGTGGGAGACCTAGCAATTCACTTGAATTGAATGAGATTTCTTAGGAGGAGGAGACCATTGGGGTTGGGGTTTAGACTATGCTGCTTCTTTTTACATGACAATCTGTTGAAAACATTTTATACACTTCCAATCATCTGCTGGTGCCTTTTATAATAGTATTAAACTATAAATGGGTAATGGGAAAAATCTTATTTTCAAAACACAAGATACTTTACAACTATATTGAACCCACTTATTACTCATGTTAGTACTCTGACATTGTTGTAGGAAATAACATAGAGTTTTAAAAGTTTTTTTTTTTTTTTTCAATATTAGAATAATATTTTATTATTATGAATTTTTTTTTTTTTTTTGGAAACTCCAAACTTCAACTTTAACCTTAGAATTGTTTTAAACTTTAAGGACCCTTTAAAGCTCTTTAGTAAAATCACCAAACATTTAGCACTTTCATTTAAAAGAGCTTTAATCCCTTAGAAACACTTATGAATTTCAACCCCTCTAAAAAGAAAATTCATATAGACTCTAGAGTGTGTCTTCGTATTATCAAAAAAGTACTTTAATTAAAAAAAAAAAAAAAGTTTGTGATGAACTAAAAAATATTTTTGTTCTTAGTAGAAATTGATAAACATTTGATGATTTTACTAAAGGGTATAAGGGCCCTTAAAGCTGTAAACAACTTTAAAGCTAAGTGTTTGTTTAGCATTACTGTAAGAAGTAGAGCTTTAGTGTTTTGAGTCTTGACAAATAACAATGAATATTATTTTTAATTTCTTGATTATAAAACGTGAATAATGAATTGTAGAGCTTTAAAGCTTTGAAAGTTAGCTTTAACCTTAAAATTAAAAAGCTAAAAACAACTTTAGGGCCCCTTCAAATGCTTCTCAAGTAGTTTAGCACCTGCTTAGCTAAACTAAAATTAAAAATTAAAAATTGAAGATCCTAAGTTTTATGTCTAATGATGTTATGATCCTGAGATTAGCACACAAAAAAATTAGAAATGGAAAATTCGTCAATTGGTCAAATTGTTGTCAATGGTCAAGCGGATAAGTGGTTTTATTCTCCTAAACATTATAAATGCAACTCAAAAGAATTTATTCTTGTCATTTCCATGTTTTTTTCTGCAATCATATAAAGGGTTTGATTCCCCCCAAAAAAAAGAGAAGATAAAAGTGTTTGATTAAGAAGGAAAGGAATTAGAATAAGAAACCCAGCACAGATATTGGCCTGTAATCTTTAAGGTCTGAAGAATTAAGTACCTAACCATGGATGCCAACTATATATTAACAACTAGTACAGAAAGAAATCTAAAGAACACATTGTAGTCTACCAACATATCAACAGAAACATGAATAACTGAACTACAAAAAAGACAGAGATCAAATTGAACCAAACTTACAGTCTAAACTGTTTGTAACCGCTGCTATAACCGAGAATTGAATGAATAGAAGCAACACTAACACCTTACTCCATTGACCCATCATGAAGAACAATAAGCTTCAAACCCCACAATTCTAAAGTTGGTAAGAAAATCCTTAGAGAAGTTTCAGGATGCTGCACCCATATAATATATTCCCAGTAATCAACTCCTGCAACAATTTTTTTCTACCAACCGTTCGAAAACTCTTGTTCATACTGTAACCGTGTATATATGATGAACTTATTTGAATGAATCATATTTGTTCACATAAATCAAAATACAATCACCATTAACATGATATATATATAATATATATTTCTACTTTCAAAAGAGATAAAAGAAACGACCCGGCCGGAGTGTTTACTCGATACGGCGAAGTCAATGGTGGGAGTTTCAAGAATTCACAAATAAAAGCAAAACACAGCACCTGAACAAAAACATTGAAATACAAACACTCAAATTTAGAGAAATACAAAACAGAGCACGCTGGGTTTACAGAGGGAGAGAGAGAAAACGTGGTCACCTGGGCAGAGTTCGGAGCTGATGAACTGACCGATTTCAGCGCTGGTGAGAGAGGGGCTTGTCAGTGGTGCTGGGTCTTCGCTGGGATGGGTTCTTCTCTCAAATGATTTTTTCACGCGTGAGATTATGATGAACTGAACCACTGGTGTTTGATATAAAGGCTGGGAAAAGAAAAATTAAAGGCAGTGAATGCTGGTTCAGAGGGGTGGGTGAGATGAGTGAATGGGGAAGTTGAATTTGGAGTAATGGCATCTGAAGGAAGAGAGCAAAAACTGAGGAAAAAGGTAGTGTAAAACTCATTACTAAGCCAGGATTAGCCAAAGGAAGAGAGAGTTCCAACGGTCTGAAGGTGACGTGACTACTCTTTGTCATCCATAATTTCTTAGATTTCACATGATTTATAAGGTTTTGGATTAAGTTTCCTAGTCAATACCTTAAGGTCAACTCTAGAGATTTCTTTCGATAGTTACCCGGTGGACGTGGAATAAGTGATCTGCATGCTTTTTGATAGAGATATTTTAGTCATAAATCTAATACCCCAAAGCAGGGGTTTTTTAAGAAAATAACCATCAATCCCAAACAATATCATTAGTTAGGCAAACTTTCAAACTAATTTCATTTTTAACAATTCGAGTGAACTGGAGTCGATTTTCCTATGCTTGTTCCGTGATTCGGCAGCAGCTGAGGCATAAATCGACCCCAGAGGAGTCGATTTCTTAGTATATACCAATCAAGCTTTTTGTGTGATGAAGAACAAAGTCTGACCGAAGTCCCCGTCGGTCACGAACGAAGATCGAAGAACCCAGGCGAACGAAGAAGAACGAAGAAGAACCCAGCAACACCGAACGAAGAAGAACGAACCCAGGCGAATGAAGAACGAAGAACGAACGAACCCAGGCGCCTGGGTTTCTTGCCGACGAACCCAGGCGCCGATTCTGACCGACGAACCCAGCAACACCGACGAGCAAACGAAGAACCTGCGCCGATTCACCAAACCCCGATGAGCACGGGAGCAGTGGAGGGTTTGATTTGTTTTGGATTTGATTTTTTCATGGGTTTTTGGGGCTTGGAAGTGGAGAAACCTAGGCGCATTTTGGGGAGGAAAGAAAGAACACGAAAAACTTGTGTAAGTTTTTGGGCTGGGCATGTCAAAGAAATCGACTTCATTGAAGTCGTTTCCTATACAAAGAAGTCAACTTCACTGAAGTCGATTTCTTTGTATAAAAAACGACTCCAACGAAGTCGGTTTCTGTGTAAAAAAAATCGCAAAAAATAGGCCATATGAACAGTAAAATCGACTCCTCTGAAGTCGAATTGTTAAAAATGCAATATGTTTGAAACGTTGGCTAACTAATAATATTGTTTGAGTTTTGTAGTTATTTTTTTAAAAATCCCCCCCAAAGCATCGCCCAAAAGGTTCGTAGCACCCACATACTCGTCAGCTTTACGAAAACCAATAGAAGAGTTAGGCTGACGACACCAAACATGACGACCCCAAATGAGACTCGACAAACATCTCCATAGGCCAACAGGAATGCCTAGACGGAGCAAATGGCTGACGGATGTTAAGAGGCCGACGGGTTAAACAAGCTGACGGGTCTAGTTTAGCTTAACTTGACCCCACGAATATCTATGTAAGGAAATTTCTTGTATCCCACGATCAACCCTAATCAAAGGAATCCCTATAAGGAAAGGATCCCGCAAAATACATATATTAATAAGGATCTTCCCTACAAAGAAAGACCCTCTCCTCCAATAAACAAAGGTCAGTTTTACACTACTATAAAAACTCCAAAGTCCTCACAAATTAAGGTACACATAATCCACCCTAGCTCTGACACTATAGAGTTGTGAAAGTTTTCTAACTTAACCTTCGGAGGGTACTTGGCCAATACCACATTGACACCGATACTTTCTTTAAGGTCTTCTTTGTTTCTGTTTCCCAGGTTCTGTCTAGAGCACATGAGGACCGCGCAGCTCACTGATGATTTTTGGCATCATCACTTTTATATATATATATATATATATAATAGAAATAACTTAAGTTAGAAATATATGCCTAAAGTGAGAATTGATTTTTCTATATATATATATATATACATATATATTAGTTATTAGTAATATAATGAATAAATATTTATTTATGCATGTTAAGATTGTTAAAAACTTGTTATTATTCGGTGAAACTACAACAACATTCTTTATATAAATCAGGTTCTATTTCTCATTTGCTATACACTTGAAAGTTATTTTTTTTATGTTAGTCTTTATAAATATATTGTTTGATTAGAAATGCCTACTATAAAATATGCATCTGGATATGAAAAACTTAAAAAAGAAACAAAAAAAATATTAATTAAGTCTAAAAAAGGATCAATGGATAAATTTGTTATTAATAATAAATAAAATATAACACAAAATTTAGATGAAAATATCACAAATGAACAAAAAAATTCCCCAAAAAGAGTTAGAAGATAATGAAATGATACTATTGCAAGATAACAATGATGTTCAATTTTGCAATACAACAAATCTTGATAATGAACTTCAAAAGAACTTAGAAGAAAATGAAAGTAATGATGAAAATGTCACAAATGAACAAGTTCACCATAATGATGTTCAACTAGAAGAAAATGAAAATAAGAATGACAGATGAATTATATTCCTTCAAATATTTATGATCCAAGTAATTGGAAAAATATTGACACAAAATTAAGAGATTTATTAATAGAAAGAGGTCCAATTAGAGACAATGATATAATTTTTCCTAAAGGTGATGACACTAGGCATTTTTCTACTATTCAGTACACTCGAATATTATTAAATGGGGAGAAGCATGATAGAAAATGATAGTGTATTCAAAAAACATGGATCAAGTATTTTGTTTTTGTTGCAAGTTGTTTAATTCTAAACGTACTGGCCAACTATGTAATGAAGGAACTCGAGATTAGAAAAATATTAGTTCTGAAATTAAAAATCATGAAACAAATAGAAAGCATATTACTAACACGAACACTTGGCTAGATTTGAAAATGAGATTGTCAAAATATAAAACAATAAATTTTAAATAAAATATATTATAATATTAAAATATTAATTTAATTAATAGATAAGTATAAAAAAAAAAAAATTATATTTTAATTCCCGCCCTAGACCCGAAATATCTAGGCCGGCCCTGGTTGATGTCCCATGGTGCACCGGATCGCAATCAAGCCTCGTCCCATCAGTTATTACTCATTTTCTGACCGTAACTGCCACTGCAACTACAAAATCAGGCACACGTAATTAGGTAGCTAGCAAATCAGGATTTCCCCGGGTGGTGATATTTTTTGAGGATAAACGGCAGATCCTCGGGTGGTGATCTAAAGAAAAGAAAAGGGTAGTCTTTGTACATGCCACGTACCCTATTTTAATGTCTTCCTCTAGGGTACATTATCAACTCTCTTAAATATTCCGCATTTTATCCAAAATTGATGGTTTTTTTATTTTATTTTTTTAGTATAAGCTAAAATACCATTTTTATCCAGGCATTTTAGAATACTTTAATTTTAGTTCTTATATTTTAGTAGTTGTCAAATTAGTTGATATTATTTTTAACTTGCTATCAAAAAATTTTATTTTTTGTTAATGAGTTATTTTTATAAATAATTTTAATTTATGACATTCAACCTTAATAATTATTTTTTATTATTAAACTAATTAAGATACTAAATTAATTTTTAATTTAGACAAAATTGAACCCGGTCCCTTGACAAAATTTGCTATACAGTACTTTTTTAAGTCGTGCACCAACCTCAATTTTAGGTTGAAACTCGAATTTGTCAAATACAAATTCCAAAAAGTGTCTACGTTACTAAATACCAGATGTTATACCCCTAAAATTTTCTTTAAAAAATACTATAATTTTGCCCACGTATCTTTATCATCGGACATTTTTTACCAGTTAAGACTATTTGTCTTTTATGAGGTGACAACTTAAATGTATTAAAATGGCCCCAAAATGTAGGAGGAAAATGTATTTTCGCTTTCATTATTCTAACCTCTAAACCCCAAGTCCCAATTTTCAGTCCACGTTCGTTTTGTGTCTCAAGATTTTGTGTCTGAATTCAGTATTAAAAAAAAGGGGGGGTCAGAAGGAGAGAGAAAGGGTAGTTGTGAGTAGCAGAGTTGTTGGACATGGCTGCACCTGAAGGTTCGGTTCAGAAAACTGAGGAGGAGTGGAGGGCTGTTCTCTCTCCTGAGCAGTTTCGGATTCTTCGCGAGAAAGGGACAGAGTAAATTCCCTGTCTTGGTCTTCTTAGTCATGTCGTTTTTTGCCGAGTCTTTGTTTGGTCTTCTTGAATTTCAGTGGATGATTTTTGTGAAGGGTTTGACTTTAATTAATGGGGTTTTCTTCTTAGTCATGTCGTTTTTTGCCATGTCTTTGTTTGATCTTCTTGAATTTCACTGGATGATTTTTGTGAAGGGTTTGACTTTAATTAATGGGGTGTTTGGCATTTTGGGCTGTATGATCGGTTTCTGAGAATATCATATCATGTAATTTCTGATGAATTAGCTGACTTTGATTTTCTTTTTGTCTAGTTATGTTTTGCAGCTTAGATTTCTTTTTGTTGAGCATGGTTCATTGATCAAATATATGGTACATCATTTGTTCCTGTATATTGTTTATGTTTTGGATTGTTGGTATTTACTTAGTGTACAAGGCTCTGCAGATCTGCAGGGTCTGGGTGGGTTTGGTTGATGATTGATAGGTAGTCTAAACCGACCCAACCGTTTTTAACTGGTTTAAAATGACCAGTTTTGATTCAAACCGTTTTGACTCGCAACCCGATTGACCCAACCCCAACCTGTCTGTTACTAGGCTTTGCCCCAATTTCAGTGGTGTTGCTATTCATGGTGTTACTACTTATATATACCAGAAGAGAGATTGCCAAAGGCCTTGTAGCTGAATTGACACATCTCCACGTAGAAAGTGTCTAGGAGTTTAGAGAGAAAGGGTTTGAGCCTGGGGGTTTAGAGAGGAAGGGTTCGAGCTGCAGAGTTAGCAACATGTTATAATTATTTCTCAAAAAAAAAAAAAAAAGAGAGAACTTGAGCTGCTATTGGGCTCTTGGTTTACATGTCAAAAATTGTTTAGAGAGAAAGCTGGCTTAATATATATAGAAAAAAAAAATTGATCATGTAGGTATGTAATTCCTGTAAAATGTTTTCTTGCAACAAGATCTCATAGACACACCCACATTGCCACAAGTAATCAACTGTTTGCTACAAGATCTCATAGTTACACTCACATTGCCAAAGTAATCAATTGTTTGCTACAGTTTATTTTCATCTTATTAAGCTTGTATTTAGTTCTTTTGACTTATAACTTTCTAAAACTTTACTTTCCCTAGGTACAGTTGTACTTTTGTCCCCAGCTTATCTTTTAATCCCAATAAGCCAACGAAAATAAGCTATTTGGCATATTGCTACAAAAAAAAAAAAAAAAAGAGAGAACTTGAGCTGCTATTGGGCTCTTGGTTTACATGTCAAAAATTGTTTAGAGAGAAAGCTGGCTTAATATATATAGAAAAAAAAAATTGATCATGTAGGTATGTAATTCCTGTAAAATGTTTTCTTGCAACAAGATCTCATAGACACACCCACATTGCCACAAGTAATCAACTGTTTGCTACAAGATCTCATAGTTACACTCACATTGCCAAAGTAATCAATTGTTTGCTACAGTTTATTTTCATCTTATTAAGCTTGTATTTAGTTCTTTTGACTTATAACTTTCTAAAACTTTACTTTCCCTAGGTACAGTTGTACTTTTGTCCCCAGCTTATCTTTTAATCCCAATAAGCCAACGAAAATAAGCTATTTGGCATATTGCTACATGAACAAACGCAATTATGTCTTATAATTTAAGATACCAATGGCATTGTAGCTTGGTTGTATTTCTCCTCTCATTTTAAGCAGTAGGCGGCCCTTTAGTGTATGACTAACTGCAGGTGCAGTTGGTGCGTAGGGATAAGGATTCTTCTATTAGACGAGTTTGGACCGTCGGCATACTAACAGTGAATAATTTACAGGCTGAAAGGCACTGGGGAATATGACAAGTTCTATGAAGAAGGGATTTACAACTGTGCTGGTTGTGGAACACCACTTTATAAGTCCACCACCAAATTTAACTCTGGCTGTGGATGGCCTGCTTTCTTTGAGGGTTACCCTGGAGCCATAACTCGCACTGTGAGTCTATTCCTCATGTGCTAATATTTGTGATTGTTGATGTGCGACATTTTTTTTTTTTTTTGTTACTGATTACAATAAAACAACTATGCAGCCGGACCCAGATGGGAGCAGAACTGAGATTACATGCACAGCTTGTGGTGGGCACTTGGGTCATGTTTTCAAGGGGGAGGGATTCAAAACTCCTACCGATGAACGCCACTGTGTCAACAGTGTTTCAATTAAGTTTGCTCCTGCAAACTCTGCTCCTTCCTTGTGAAGTCTTTATAGTGTAGAGGTGAATGTCAACAGTGTTTCAATTAAGTTTGTTCCTTCAAACTCTGCTCCTTCCTTGTGAAGTCTTTATAGTGTAGAGGTGAATATGCATACTGTGTACAACCTTTGGGTTATGTCATTTATGCAAACTGGAACGAACAAATGTATTGAGCAGGGAGTGATGAAATGATGACTGATTGCAATTTCATGCTAATAAACCCTTTGTTTGTCTCTTTACATGGCTTTGTTGGTAGTTTTTAAGAAAAGACCAGTTTGGCCTGCACCATGAAATTTATTGTGTACAATCTTTGGGTTATGTCGTTTATGCAAACTGGAAAGAGCAATGTATTGGGCAGGGAGTGATGGAACGATGACTGATTGCAATTTCATGCTAATAAACCCTTTGTTTGTCTCATTGCATGGCTTTTTAGGTAGTTTTAAGAAAAGGCCAGTTAGGCCTGGACCATGAATTTATTTGTGGAATTGCATTTTTACTTGTATCCATGTCCAATCTTTTTATTTTTCTTCTTAAAAGGAGCATTTAGAACTTGAAGTAGAGAATGCTTCTTGTCCAATTTATTTATTTTTTATAAGTTTGTTGTCCGATTATTTATTGAAACTAGTTAGACAATTAACTAAGAAGAAATTCATCAATCTTCTGGTAAATGGAATTGGTATGGAAGGATCATTTATCTACCACATGGTATCCATATGGGTTTATGAGCAGACTTCCACGGGATCATAAATTTTATCAACTGGCCAATCACGTATACATAGATAGCAAAGATCAGCCCTTGAAAGCATCTAGAATACCAACTGAGCCTTAATTCTATTAGCAAGTTAACAGGTGGAGTTATGCTCCTGCTCTCTGTCTAAACTATTACCAGAGATTCTATTTTTTAAAGGACACAAGGCTCGCGGCAAAATTTCTCTGAAAGACCCTTTGACCAGAGATTCTAGTTTCCTCCTGCTACATCTTTGCCTACACTCCAGTCCTTTCTGAAGTAACCTTAGTGAATGAGAAGAAATGTACCACAAAAACAGAAAAGGAGCCCCCGAGCATTCATATAAGCAGCAGCAAATAAGGAAGGAACAGAATGGCCGAATGAGAACAAACAAGTCCATGCACATATATATATGACTCCAACATGCCACCTCCTTATAAGGCTGTAAATCAACGACCTATTTGAGAAAAAATTGGATTTGACTTAAAAAAAAAATTATCATGTTCGTTTATTTAGCAAATAAATCAAACAAGCTCAACTTTAGACTCGATTATTAAATAAGTCAAATTCAAACGTAATAATGTGTTTGTGAACAAGCTTGAGAGTATGAGATTTGATTCAAGTACATAAAATATTTTGTCTTATATGTATATGTAAGGATAAGGGCCCAAAATTGTATATTGGACCTTGAGTTTTAACTTAGGACGTCGGTTGGTCCGAGATCTAATAAACGATTGTGGAGGTGTTAAGTTTAGAATCCCATGAGCAGGTTGCAAACGGAAAGGTTGGGAAAGGTAATTCGAGGAGAAATATCTCCTCCGATGAACGAGGCATAGATCAAATGTATATCTTGTCGTTCAAGGTGACCTTTCAGGAAGCTCCACTGATGGAGAAATGCATTATGAACGTACTGGAAAGATGAGAGTTAGGAAATATTGAACGAAAAACTGCTGTCACCTCATTGAATACTTTACAACTAACTTTTTAGCTGCATTTATGTGAAAAATACCTCTGCACAGTGCTGCATTGGCTATCAACGCACAAAGAGCCTGAGAGGCTGTCCGATGGGACAAGCACTCAAGTAGTAGCTTGGATAATTAGCAAGTGAAGGGCCAAGATTGTCTAAAGAGAGTTATATAATGTAAGAGACCTCAAGAGAAAAGGGGATCAGGTAAATCAAGAAAAAAAATATTGTAGCAATTAGGAATCAAACTTAAGAGCAGTATATAGGAATTAGTCTCCTCAGACTTTGCCAAGGACATTTTTTCTTAGTGTAAATTTGTTATCTTTATTACTTTGTCATCAAGATCTATTTTACTTGTTGTTCAATTCATTAAAACCCAGTTTTCCAACCCATTCTCTACAAATTCGTTGTCTTGGGCTTTTTGGGCCTAAGTCCATCTATTTTTTGGGCTAGGAATTCAAATCAGGTCCTTACAGTATACATTTATGAAAATAAAACTTAATGTAAATCTGCAAATAAGTTTATAAGATATCGAATTATTATTTTTAATTTATAGATAATGAGGGCGTTTGGATTGCGCGTTGCGCGTCCACGTTTCCTCCTGTCCGCGTTTTCCCTTTTTTTTTATTTTTTTTTTTGCCGCATTATTTGACTCTGAGAGAAAAAAACACTGTGCATGAACAGTGATTGCACTGTTTACACACTGTTTACGCAATAAAAAATATTAAAAATGAGTCCTACGACACTATTCATACATTAAAAATTATTTTGCTACAGTGTTTTTAGTTTTTAGTTTTCAGTTTCAGCAACAATAAGTTCAATTCAAATGGACCCAATATAACTAGTCCATTTCTTAGTGAAAATTATTATATAATTTTTGACATTGCAACGCTTGTGAATCTAATTTTCATAAATTCATAAACAAAAATCATTTTATCTAATCGACTCAAATATAATTTCATTAAATGAATGTGAAAACTATATTTGTCCCATGATAAAGACACGAGGAATTCTTATTCAAGTCAAGAGAACAAGGCTAGTAGCAGAAAATAACCTGCCTAATTCTCAATTTAGTCAGGTGAATTCATGCAATGGTTTGCTTTATTTTTCCGGAGCTGAAAGAAGTGGCCCCTTTCTTGTGCAAGCCAAGTTTGGGTGGCTCCACCAGCCAATAAGGGTAGGCACAGTGGCTCTGTTCCTCAGACTCGGCTATATTTCATGACCAACAAGTACAAGGTGCTGCAAACCTTATATCCAATTATTAAATTGATCGCTTGTAGTGACAACATAAATGCAGAAATATACACAATCTATACAGGAGCACAAAGGGCAACATCTCTTCCTTTATTTAGAGACAGTGGAATTAAACAATACCATATTCTCCTAATGATACCCTCAAACCTATCACTCCTTTGGAGAATGCGACCTTCTTTCTCTAAAAATATCTATTTAGTGAAAGATGGTTTTGACAAAACCATTTTCTACTAATGATACCCTCAAACCTACTACTCCATTTGAGGATTCTACTTTCTTCCTAAAAATTTCTATTATACATCAACTAGCTTTATTGTCATCTTCCTGATCATATTAGATTCAAGTACATACTCTGAGAAGTAGATTGAAATCAGACATACTAATTGATAAGATCCCTATTGCATTTTACATGTAATTTAAAGCAACCCTTGGCTATAAATTACAAACACCACATGCAAAACAATCAATTTGTACAAAGGCCATTCATGAAATTATTAGTACTTATCAATTGCAAGAGAAATTAGGATATTGTCATGAAATGTTAAAAACCGGTGAACAGATATGCAAAACTTTATCTTCCTTCATTCGCATGAGCTATATTTCCCGAAAATGTTCGAATATATCAGTTTATCAAAACAAAAAACAATGTTTGAATATATCAAAGTTGCATTTCACAAGTTCATTCATTCCCCCTTTAAATTGCCTTAAACTAGACAACAACCTAGCAACTGGTCAATAATTCTGAGAAAACACAAGTGTTTAGAACAATCCATCATCAGATGAACTTGTTGAAGAATCATCAACAAAAACTTAAAAATCACAGAACACGACAGATGGTTCTGTTCAATCAACCAAAGAAACCAAAACTTCAAATATATGGTCAGGGTGCTAATCCGCAGAGTCCAGCTCTTTTATGCAAAATTCTCAGTTCCCTTTGTCATTTTTTCCTTCTTTCATTGCATGCCTTCAAAGCTTGAACTTCTGTCAAATATTTTAACAACATAGAAATACAAAAGTACTTCAATAAGAAAGCAAGCACAGTGAATGGAAAAAAACAATAGAATGCATCAACACAAAAACAAGAAATTTCCCAGATTTTCAAATGGGAATTCATACCAAATTACCAATACCCCAAAAAAGGCCAAAATACATTATTAGTCTCTAAACGATAAGGGCTTCGCGCAAGGGCAATTTCATTCCCTAAAGTTAAAAATTTAACAAACTTAAAGTGACCGTTTTTAGTCCTTATGAAATGTCATTACATGTCGGTTTTTAATTTGGACAAATCGTCTGACAGACTAAAAGTGATCATTTTAACTTTAAACTTCAGAACCAATAGTGTATAAGCAAAAAATAAAACTAAAGAAATTCAACATTAAATTTTCGCTCTTTCTGCAATGAACTCAAAAGAGAGAATAAAATCCAAATTCTTCATAATTCTCATAACCCTAATATACTTGTAAACAGGAAATTAAACCCACAAAAAAAAAGAAAAAAAAAAACCTAGCAACTGGTCAATAATTCTGAGAAAACACAAGTGTTTAGAACAATCCATCATCAGATGAACTTGTTGAAGAATCATCAACAAAAACTTAAAAATCACAGAACACGACAGATGGTTCTGTTCAATCAACCAAAGAAACCAAAACTTCAAATATATGGTCAGGGTGCTAATCCGCAGAGTCCAGCTCTTTTATGCAAAATTCTCAGTTCCCTTTGTCATTTTTTCCTTCTTTCATTGCATGCCTTCAAAGCTTGAACTTCTGTCAAATATTTTAACAACATAGAAATACAAAAGTACTTCAATAAGAAAGCAAGCACAGTGAATGGAAAAAAACAATAGAATGCATCAACACAAAAACAAGAAATTTCCCAGATTTTCAAATGGGAATTCATACCAAATTACCAATACCCCAAAAAAGGCCAAAATACATTATTAGTCTCTAAACGTTAACGGCTTCGCGCAAGGGCAATTTCAGCCCCTAAAGTTAAAAATTTAACAAACTTAAAGTGACCGTTTTTAGTCCTAAAAAAATTAAAAGCGATCGTTTTTAGTCCTTATGAAATGTCATGACATGTCAGTTTTTAATTTGGACAAATCGTCTGACGGACTAAAAGTGATCATTTTAACTTTAAACTTCAGAACCAATAGTATATAAGCAAAAAATAAAACTAAAGAAATTCAACATTAAATTTTCGCTCTTTCTGCAATGAACTCAAAAGAGAGAATAAAATCCAAATTCTTCATAATTCTCATAACCCTAATATACTTGTAAACAGGAAATTAAACCCACAAAAAAAAAGAAAAAAAAAGAAGAAGAAAAATATGTGAGAGTGAGAATAGAGACTTAAAAAAACGCATACCCATCTGGCAAGACTTCCAATTTCTATTACTTTTAATAAGACAATCCTGCAAATCATGGATAAAAAAAAAGGGTTCTTCAAATCAATCGCAGTAGTCCTAAAGTAAATAGTGTTCTCAGGGTTTAGGCTTTAAGATGAAACTTCAAAAATGAAAAAGTTTTTTTTTTTTTTTTCCTGCAAGGACAAGTAGAGAGAAGAACATTCATTGAGCTGTTTCACGTTCTCATCATCATCATCTGCGTCACTCTGATGAAGACTTGCCTTCTGGGACTGTGGCTCTATTTGTGGTTCCTTTTGCTCCATGTTTTTTTTTTTTGTTTTTTGATTTTTTGCAATTTGGCTTTGTAATTGTTGTGTTTTTTTTCTTTTCTTTTGGTCGGATGTGGACGGCGTGGTACAATGTGGGACCCTTTTTTTAAGTACTAATTATTAATTATTACTTAAACCATTGCCAATTTAATTAATTAATTAATTAATTTTCAAAAGTGATAATAAAGAAAAGAAGAGTCAAGAGAGTACTAAGGAGATGACCTTTTCGTATGAGGTTTATTCAAGGAAACCAAAATTGTGCGGCAACCAACTAGGGGAGGTGGTTAATTAGGGTAGGAGGTTAAATATATATTTTTTAATTAAAAAATAAATAAAATTGAGTGAAAACAATAAGAAAAACAAGAAAATAAAAATTTAACATTATCGTTTAGCGATAGCATGATAGATATTATATATGGTTAGACCTTGAACTAACAAGAAATAAGTCTAAGGTTTGAGTTTTTCTTATTTATACTAATAAGTGCATTGGTGCTTATCTCTTTTCGTGCTGCTTTAGGTGTGTCGGAGTTGTCACCATCACCTCCTAAACTTTTTTTATTACCCGTAAAAAGAAAAAAGAAAAAAGAAAAAAGAAGAAGAAGAAGATAGATATTATATGTAGCCATCGATTAAGGATTCATATTTAACCTATGTGTCCATAGTTAGAATTAATGAGAAAATATTGATTTAAAAGAAGTACCAACGTCTGAATTGGATATTGATTATTAGTTTCTTAGCCACATTATTGTTTTGATGAAGATCATTGCAAAGTTTGATTCTTTAAGCACATAATCTTATTGCAGGTTTGAGCTATAAATCTCATCAATTTATAAGCACAACAAACTTTCTTATACTTTTATTTCATTTCCTACATTAAAAAAAAAAAAAAAAGAAGTGAATTACAATTTTATATGTAAATCCAATTGAGAATTTGTATGACTTTGAGAATGAGCAAAGAATCTTGACTCCTTTTACAATTGATAAGTTGAATGAATAGCCCTACTAGTAAGACAACTTTTGTCACATCTTTTTTGTATCATTTTTAAAGATGATTAATTGTAAATGATTGATAATAAAATGATGTTAATGATAGATTTATGTAAAAGTGATTACTGACTATCACATTTTTTTTCAATTTTAGAATTTGATAATTTGGAGATAAGGGATTTAAATCTTAGATATCTTCTTCTAAAAAAAAATCTCATATATATTCGTTAAGAGGTGCTAATTGATCTATAAAGTTCTTGGCCATTATTCACAACTTACTGTCTCAAGAAATTGTTTCAATACTATGTGATTGAATAATTGAACCAATGGAAGATTAAAGGAGTTAGAAATTATTCCTTCTATCTTGGAGAAGAAGTGTACCCTTCACTAAATTCCACTTGCCAGTGCTATTTAGCCTATTTTCTGATGGGTGGTGCCACTTGATTTCCCATGAATCTTTTTGCTAGCAAAGAGTAAGCATCTCACCCTTTCCTTTTTTCCTATAGACAACACCAATCGCTTAATCATACAAAGCAATGAGTCATTGTATTGACTTAATTTTATTTTAATGTGAAGAGGAGCATATAAAATATGTTTGACACCATAATAAGAGGGTGACAGATTAATAAATTTCTTTAGATGATGCGTAAAAAGGTCTATTTTGTTGACAAGGAAACAGAGGGTTCTAGGGGAGAATAGATATGGGAGATGGTGCCTTGTTGCGTGTTCATATGCAATTAGGTTTTTAGACTTTTATGGCAATGACATTTTCTGACAGTAATTTCCATAAAAAACCACAAAGGACATGAAATGAAAGCTCACCGAAGTCATTGTAATGTAATATCACGTCCACACGTATATATATGCACTCACATCCATACATTTGTGCATAAAACAGAAAATGGTCATTTTCTTTTCTTTTTTTTTTTGTTTGTTTTGTTTTGCATAATGTTATAAGATTCTCTGTCTTAACCCTTAGATTAGGATCATGGTTTTAAAAATTGGACCGGACTGGTCGGTCTGACTGGTTCAATAGGAAACCGCCTTCAATCTGGTCCGATTATAGGCAAAAATCGAAAATAACTTAAAAACTGAAAAAATTTGAAAACCGGCTGGTTCAACTGGAGAACCGTGAACCGGCATAGTTGAATCAGCTACTAACCGGTTGTATTTTTTTTTGTCCTTTTCCTAGCCTAAAACAATGTCGTTTTGGCCAGGAACCTAAAACTAACCCTAAAGACTAAAGTCCTAACACTCTCACACTCTCATCTCACGCCTCATCCCTCGTCTCAAGCTTTCTGCCTCTCTGAATATCCCTCGCGGTCTCACCTCCCTCACTTAACTCAAGCTCGCTCTCTCTGAAATCTGAATATCCCTCACTCTCTCTGCCTCACTCTCATGATCTCACCTCACACACGCCTCTGATTTTTTTTTTTCCTTCTCATCCTTACGATCTGAACTCTGTCATCATCATCCTCATGGTTTTTTTTTTTTTCTTTTTTCCTTATCAGTCTCGCCCTCGCCCTCTAAGCTTTGCTCTCTACTTCTCGGCTTCATCGGGTAATATTCTTTTCTTTTGATTTTGATTTTGATCATTTTCTTGGTTCTTTTTTTTTTTTATTTTTTATTTTTTTATTTTTAGCTTCATCTTAGATTCTCCGTTGAAGATAAAGAAGATGAGAATGAGGATGATGATAATGATGCTAGTGGTGGAGCATTTGGTTAACATGATGATATTGATTTCAATTTTCTTCATAACAAATGAGGCTTCGGTCTTAAAACTTAGTAATTGTTTTTTTGAAACTTTAAAACTTATTTGCTATTTGGATGTAATGAACTTATTTGCTATTTTTCATTTGGATGTAAATGTAATGACTAATGAACTTATTTATTTGGTTTTGTTGAAAGTTTATTATGTTAAGGATGATTGTTTTGTAATGTTATTATGTTAAAATCTTTAAAAAGATGTTATATACTTATATACCTGTATTTTTTTTAAAGGAAACATATTTATTACTATTGGTTTGTTAGTTTTGGTATATTAAAAAATTATTAATTATTTATATAATTTAAATAAATAATAATTAAATTATTTATGATGTCACCAGTTTGACCATCGGTCGGACCCCGGTCTGATCATAAAACTGGTAATTAGCTTTTTTTTAGGTTCTTTCACCGTACTGGTTTTTAAAACCTTGATTAGGATTCCTAAATTGTTCTTCCATTACAAACAATGCAAGTGCCATTAGATCTATAAACTATTGGGAAAAATAAAAATAAAAATAAAAATCCTTGGCCATGTTGGTTTGTTCTAAATAACAAATTTATAATGAGGCTGGAGTCATTTTTTAGCTTTTTTTTTTTTTTTAAAAAAAAAAAAAAAAAAAAAAAAAAAAAAAAAAAAAAAAAAAAAAATTTCTTTTTGGTTGTTGTTATGAAGATTCATGGTGTTGGAGATGATAATTAGATGAATTCCAATTTCCTAAAAAAGATTGGTTCACAATTTATTCTCACACTTACCAAATGCACACACATGCACAAAATACACACTTGGATTAAAGAAAGATTGTCAAATTGTTTTGCACTGGTTTGTTATGTGACATTCACATTACTAATCCATTTATTAACACTACGAAACAGAATCCAAGAGAGAGTAGGTGCCTAAATTTTCATAAACTATTAAATTCCCTTTCATAGACATCTGATAAAATTGTATCAGTACATTTACAAATTGAATTTTGATGTGGCTATCGGACCAAAAAGGGGAATATTGGCTGTTATATATGCAGCAGTGATATGGATGATATGATTTTTGCACGTTCAAGTATTTTACCCCCATGTTATTAAAAAAAAAAAAAAAAAGGGTAGCCGACCCCCTTCGATTACTTAGGCAAGCCGCAAGTGAATCTTTGGCAGCTTTGTTAGCAACAAATTCGGCAAATAATTACAATCTTAAGTTTGTAATTTTTGAAGGATGGCTCCAAAATGTAATCTAATGCTATTTTGACCCAAAACTCGAGTTTTCAACCGGATTGTGGGACAATGGGAGTGGTGTTGGAAAAATTTTAGTGGATAAACAAGCTTGATATAACAAATAATAACCTGAATAATTAGCAAGAACAAAAAATGAAGAGAAGTTTAGAATGAGCTCATATTGCTTATAAAATCACATTGCAAAAGCATTGTTCTTAAATATTGATTAATGCCACTTAGAGTAGAACTCGGTTCAAATGACTCTTTTGTGAAGTGCCACTTGGAGTAAAGCTAGGTCTGAATGGCTCTCTCAGCCAATTAACCCACCAGTTCATACTGTAGCATCGACCTTCAAGTGCAAGATGTGATAGGGTAGGGCAATGCATATGTGTGTGATATTTATAAGGCCTAAGTCCACACTAAGCATAATATATTAAGAAGTTAAGATATCATTGGAGACTTACAATGGCTTATAATTACAAAAGGAAGCTCAATCCAAACCAATGTAGGACTAACAACAATAAACAAAGTGTTTGGAAAATGCACCCATACTAACAACTGGGTGGATTTGCGAAAAGGTGGGTTGCATAGCAAGAGTGGGTCAATTTACAATGGGGGTGGATCATGAGAGAGAGAGAGAGAGAGAGAGGTGGATTGTAGCTGAATCGCGGTTGGGGGAGGGATCTGTTGTGGACTAAGGTAAAGGTATAACAATTTGGGTCTTATGAGAGGTTATTTTACTATCACATTGGAAATATTTTTTAAGTTGATTAACAATTTTCACCTGAACCAAATAAATACTAAGATGTTGATATTTTCAACCTATAATGTAGCCCATTTGGCAATATTTTGTAATTGGGATGAACTTCTTCCCATCTCCTATATTCCTCCCAAAATTTTCTCTTTGAGGTTGAAAATGGACTAGGTCGACTCCTCTTCTCTTTTTCTTAACTTAAATTTATTCATAATAGAAAAAAAGAAAAAAGAAAAATGAGAACCATCATTCAATTTGGAAAAAAATTATTTGAGGGTAGGTGGCACAAGAATGAACTAAAAAATATAAAAAAATTATCACTTTTTTTTTAGAAACGAGAAATTATTTATCCCCAAAAAAAAAAAAATTTTTTTTTTTTTTTTGCGAGGTAGATGTCTAATTTTAATCAACCATGGTTATCTTTGGGAGGCATATTTGGATAACCATGGTTACTTGATTTTAAAAAAAAAAAAAAAAAAAAAAAAATCTCTTAACCCAAAAAATATAAGATAGAGTGAAGAGAAAGTTCAATTCTTTATTAAGAGCATAACATAAAAAGAAAATAAAGGAAAAAAAAAAATAGCAAATAAATTTTCCCTTTTGACAATCCGATGTTCTAAGGTTGTTCGTAACTTCGATTTGTTGAACATTAGCTCCAATCTGGTACGTATCGATCGTCGATGTTCTGATTATAAAACCTCAAAATTCTCGAACTGCTGTTGGGGATCTTCCAATAATATTTGACAGTGTGGCTACAAATATATATGGATTTTGGGAACTTTATTTGATGCTTTATTGATCTATGGCCTGGTTTCAGAATTTAGATTTGTATAGAAATTCGTGTGGATTCTTTGAATTTTGATATTTTTTGGCAACTGTGTATATCTGTAAATGCATTGATGATTGAATATTTTTTGGTTTCTGGGAAGAACTAATTTTGGATTTTTTTTTTTTTTGGTTGCAGAATCTTGATTATCGTTTTTTTCTTGATACTGGGATTCATAGGTATGTTTTCTAGTACTTGCTGCATGCAATGGTCAATCTGTTTTAGTTGTAAATTTTTTGTATTTCTGTTATGAGATAATGAGAAGCTGATCTTATGACTTGGGATTATGAATCTCTGATACCAATGTTAATTTTAATGTTTTATTATTTTTTTTCAATGGGTTTGATAGTGTTGGTTAATCAGTGTTTTAGTGTTGCATTGACTCATTGAGGATTGATAGATAGATGATGATAGATAGGCTTGATCAATGTATTGAAAGATATTATTTTGTGCAGCTGAGAATGGCATCAATGGTTGCTAAAGCTAATTGTCAGGTGTCTTCTTCAGTTTCTATACAAGAAAAGGGGAGTAGAAATAAGAGGAAATTTCGGGCTGATCCGCCTTTAAGTGGTGACCCAAATAAGATTATCTTGTCACCTCAAAATGAATGCCCAAGTTATGAATTTTCAGCGGAGAAATTTGACATTGCCCCAGGTCATGGACAATTGAGTGCCTGTGATCTGTGTTGTGTTAACCAAAATCATTCTGATGGGTTGAAACTTGATCTTGGATTTTCTAGTGCTGCAGGTGCAACTGAAGTTGGGCCTAGCCGGCCTAGAGAAGAATTAGAGGCAGATGAATTCCAAGACGCTGATTGGAGTGATCTTACGGAAGCTGAGCTTGAAGAACTTGTTTTAAGCAATTTAGACGCCATTTTCAAGAGTGCAATAAAAAAAATCATTGCTTTTGGTTACACTGAAGAAGTTGCTACAAAGGCTGTCTTAAGGTCTGGCCTTTGTTATGGGTGTAAAGACACAGTGTCAAATATAGTGGATAATGCTTTAGCATTTCTTAGAAGTGGCCAAGAAATTGATCCTTCAAGGGAGCACTATTTTGAGGATTTACAGCAGCTGGGGAAGTATGTATTGGCAGAATTGGTTTGTGTTCTTCGAGAGGTTAGGCCTTTCTTCAGCACAGGGGATGCAATGTGGTGCTTGTTGATTTGTGATATGAATGTTTCACATGCTTGTGCAATGGATGGAGATCCCTTGAGTAGTTTTGTGGGTGATGGGACCTCAAGTGGGAGCTCCTATAATTCCACCCAAATTCAATCTAAAACAGATATCAAAAGCTTGGAATTGAATCTTCCAAGTCCTTCTAAACAGTTTAATTGTTCTCATAGTACTCAATCCGAAGCACCCACCATGGCAGGAGTTCCCAACATAATGAAACCAAAGAATTCCCTTGTTCTCAATGGACTAGTATCAGAGAAAGAGGGCACGACTACAACATCTGATACTATTGATAAATCCTTTAATGTTGCAGGAACGTCTCAATCTCCTGCAGTGGAAGAAAAGTTTGGGGGAAGTAGAAAGGTCCAATCTGGTACTACTAAGAGAGAATACATACTCCGACAAAAATCACTTCATGTGGAGAAACATTACCGGACATATGGATCTAAAGGGTCTTCAAGAGGAGGAAAGCTTAGTGCTTTTGGTGGTTTAATCTTGGATAAAAAATTGAAATCTGTATCAGAATCCGCTGCAGTTAATCTCAAAAGTGCTTCCTTAAAGATAAATAAACCAGTGGTAGTTGATATGCCTCAAGTCAATGGGAATCATAGTCTTTCAGTCAACTCTGGACTCCCTTCCTCTGCAGCTTCAAACCTGGAAAGTATTAATACCATTTCAGCATTGTCTAAGACCAACACTTCAACAACAGTAGCTGCAGTTAATTCTCCACCTGCATTACCTGCACCTAGTACACCACCTTCATTATCAGCTGCCGATACTGAACTTTCTCTTTCACTTCCTACTAAGAGCAACTCTGCTTTGGTGCCCTCAAGCTGTAATGCTGAGCCATCTAATTGTAGTTTTGCTGGCATACCATATGATAAATCTCTGGGGCAGTGGGTCCCCCGGGACAAGAAGGATGAGTTAATTTTGAAGCTGGTTCCAAGGGTTCGGGACCTGCAAAATCAGCTCCAGGAGTGGACAGAGTGGGCAAATCAGAAGGTTATGCAGGCTGCTCGAAGGCTGAGTAAGGAAAAGGCTGAACTTAAAACTCTGAGACAAGAAAAAGAAGAAGTTGAACGGCTCAAGAAAGAGAAGCAGACTTTGGAAGAAAACACTATGAAGAAGCTATCTGAGATGGAGAATGCTTTGTGCAAGGCTAGTGGGCAGGTTGAGCGAGCTAATTCTGCTGTCCGAAGGCTTGAGGTGGAGAATGCTCAACTGAGGCAGGAGATGGAAGCTGCTAAATTACGTGCTGCAGAGTCAGCTGCAAGCTGTGAGGAGGTTTCCAAGAGAGAGAAGAAGACGCTGATGAAATTTCAGTCATGGGAGAAGCAAAAAACCTTGTTCCAGGAAGAACTTAGTACAGAAAAACGCAAAGTAACACAGCTGCTACAGGAATTAGAGCAAGACAAATGCCTTGAAGAGCAACTTGAGGTATGTTCTATGATAAACTACCACTTATCCCAAAATCTTAAGGTGTTATGAAATAGTAAATTTAATCATTTAACCATTAATTGAACACTTCCTCATGAGTGGGCCTGGATTCTCCCTTCACAACTGGGGCATAGTATGTGGGATTTTTAACTTTATAAATGGGAGATAGAGTGGAAACAAGGTGAATTTTGGCCACTTGATTTGATACCATGATAAACTACCATTTGTGCCAAAAACTTAAACGGTTGGGAAATAATGAGTATAATTATTTAACCATTATTTTAACATTGTAAAAGTTCAAATATAATTCCTCGCCCCCACCTCCCCTTCCCCTTTTTTTTTTAATAATGGACCCCCACATGAGGCCAACCAATAACAGGTTTCTCATTGACAGTTCACTCTTTTTTTTTCCTTTTTATAATTTTTTTTTTATTAAGGTTTGTCATTGCCAATTTATTGACCTGATTGGAAGTTAGCATCTGTTAGATAATCAACAGTGGTTGCCACTTTCATAAGGAAAAAAAATTTATAGATGATGTGGTCACAAACATCCAATTAGGATGACATCTGGCATAGGAGTTTAAAAAGTTGGACTTAAAACTCTTTGCAGTTAATGCTCCTTTCACAGTTTGTCGAGGTGCAAATGACACTGCTTGGCGTATTCCTTCGTGCACTCATGCATGCATTGTACGTAGGGTACATGCATGTGCTTATAAAGACGTCAAACAAATGAGAAGAAGTGTAGACATGGTAGGTTACTCCTTTACTCCTTTAAGGCCTGCCTTAGGCTTCCTTCTGGTCAAGAGAATTTAGGTTACTCCTTTAGGGCAAATTCAAGCATCAATTTTATACCATGAGTGAGTGTAATTTTCATAATTATTTTTTTCTAGGTTTGAGACACACTGATGTGTATGTGAGGTCAGTTTGAAAAGAGCCTAAATGCTACCTTCATTTCTTTAATCCCAAAAAAAATCAGACGCGAAGTGAAAGATTTCCGCCCTATTAGTTTGATAGGGGAGTTTACAGAATTATTGCTAAAGTGTTGGCTAATAGGTTGAAAGAGGTTATTGGGGACATAATTTTAGAATCTCAGAATGGCTTTGTCAAGAATAGGCAGATTCTAGATTCAATTCTTATTGCAAATGAGTGCCTGGATGGTAGGTTGAAATTAGGAGTGCCTGGGGTGTTATGCAAATTGGATGTGGAGAAGGTGTATGATCTTGTGAATTGGGGATTTCTCATCTATATGCTGAAGTGCTGTGGTTTTCCTGAAAAATGGAGAAAGGATTTTTTTCCTGTTTATCTACAGTTATATTTTCGGTTTTAATTACTGGAGCCTCTTGTGGTTTCTTTGAGAAATCTAGAGGTCTATGGGAGGGTGATCCGTTATCCTCTTTGTTGTTTGTTTTAGTCATGGAGGCGGTTAGCAGAATTTTGGATAAGGCTTCGAGAGATGGTTGTATATCTGGTTTCAGTGTGGGTACCTCCACATGTAATCATTTACAGGTGACCCACCTTTTTTGCAGATGATACAATGATTATGTGTGATGCTGATCTTGACCAGATTGTATTTCTGCATTTGATTCTACTATGGTTTGAGATTGTGTCAAGATTAAAAATAAATATGGGGAAATCTGAATTAGTCCCTGTGGGTGTGGTTCCAGATATTGATCTACTAGTTGGTATTTTGGGGTGCAAGCAGCGTTCCTTTCCTTTGAAGTATTTAGGTCTTCCTTTGGGTGCAAATTTAAAATTTAAAGATATATCAATCTGGAATCCAATTATTGAGAAGGTGGAAAGGAAATTAGTAGGTTGGAAACAATTGTATCTCTCTAAGGCACGTAAAGTTACTTTAATAAAAAGTATTTTATCTAACTTGCCATCTTATTTTCTTTCTCTATTCCCTACTCCGGTGGATATTGCAAATCGTTTAGAGCAACTACAACAAAATTTTCTTTGGAGTGGTATGGGAGATGATTCGAAAACTCATCTAGTGAATTGGTCTACGGTATGCTCGGTATACTCTCCTATTCAGTCTGGGGGGTTAGGGATCAGAAATTTGAGACGCTTTAATGAAGCTTTGTTGGGAATATGGTTATGAAGATTAGGGTATGAGAGAGATGCTTTTTGGAGAAGGGTAATAGGGGTTAACTATGGAAGTGAGTGGGGAGGTTGGTGCTCTAAGTCCGTCTCAGGTCCTTATGCGGTAAGTTTATGGAAGTCTATTAGTAGTGGATGGACTAACTTTTCTCGTTTTGTTCTGTTTGATATTGGAGATGGATCAAGAGTAAAATTTTGGCATGGTGTTTGGTGTGGGGATAGTTCTCTCAAATTGAGTTTCCTAGAGTTATTCAACATTAGTAGGGATAAGGAGGCTTATGTGGTTGATCTCATGAAGTTACCCAATGGGGTGCTTTATTGGGATATGGAGTTTTTGCATGCGGTTCAAGATTGAGAATTGGAATCCTTGTCTACGTTTATTGATATTATATATGATGTCTCTTTGAGGGGTACTGGTGAGGATAAGTTCTGCTGGATACCTGCTAAGAGTAGGGGTTTTGAGGTGAGTAGCTCTTATTGGGCATTGATAGGTGTTTGTGATCAGTCCTTGCATTTGGAAGCCAAAGGTTCCCTCCAAAGAAGTGTTCTTTGCTTGGACAGCTGCTTTGGGGAAAATTTTGATAATCGATAACTTATGCATGAGAAAATTATGGATTCTAGATTGCTGTTACCTGTGTAAATGCAGCAGGGAATCAGTGGATCATCTTTTGTTGCATTGTCCTATTGCAGTCCAGCTTTGGTCTATGGTGTTCACATTGTTTGGTCTCTATTGGGTAATGCCGAAGTCTGTGGTTGACCTTCTAGCATGTTGGCAAGGGAAGTTTGGTCGTCATCGCAACAACATTTCCTGGATGGCTGTCCCTCCTTGTTTGATGTGGTGCATTTGGCTGGAGCGAAACAACTGGTGTTTTGAGGATTCTGAAAGGACAGTAATCGATCTAAAACTTTTATTTTTTAAAACGCTATTATATTGGATGTCTATCATAGAAAACCATTTTATCTCTTCGAATTATGATTTGATGGATGCTTGTAATTTGTGTTCCTAATTGTATTGATCCCCTGCTGTATATGTTGTGTATACTTGGGTGACTCTCTTTTTTAATGTTTGAATAAATTTTTTATTACTTATCAAAAAAAAAAAAAAGCAAAAATATAAATTACACCCTTAGTTTGGTCGATTGTCATTTTGGTCTATAAGTTTCATTTTTGTCATTTTGGTTTGTGAGTTTTACATTTGTTGTCATTGTTATTTCGTCCTCCTTTCCATTAAAAAAATTATCATTAAGAAGAGCTAATGATGACAGCAAATGTGAACTTACATGACAAAAATTAAATCTATAGGACTAAAATGACAATTGACCAAACTTGAAGGATGTAAGTTGTATTTTTTTTACTTTTTGAAAAAATAAGTTTTATAATTTTTTAGTATTAAAAATTATTTTTTAATGGAGTAGTTAACAGAAGTTATGGATGGACGAAACAACTAACGGTGACAACAAATGTAAACTTATAGGACCAAAATGTCAAAAATAAAACTTGCAAGACCAAAATGACAACTGACCAAACTTAAAGGGTGTAATTTGTATTTTTGCTAAAAAATTATTATTTGTTTGTATGGATGTCAAAATCTTATTGATCTTCTAAAAAGCTTATGTTCACACGTTCTCTTTACTTGTTATCTTAACATTTTGATCGGTGTCTTGAACTTAAATATATTTTATTCAACTTTCTTTTAGGGCTTATCTGTACCTTAAGTAGTAGGCACATGCATGTTGTAAGCCTGTAAACGTGCACATTTTTATGCATTTCCAAACTCCCGATATTTCCTCCATTTCATTTTTTGGGCGGACCAAAACTTATTCCTGAAGTAAAGCTTTTAAAGAAATACATGAAGTGTATTGTAGTAGCTGTCGGAAGAAGCATGTTAATAGGGCAGTTCTAAAGTGCCCTTCTGTTAATGCTTTGAAAGTATTCTGCTTAGTGGTTCCACAAAGATGTCAGTCCTAGTTCCTCTTGGTGCTTCTTGTGATTATGAGTTTTACCACTAGGCCCTTTCTCATTGATATAAAAAATATCACAGGCTAAATGGAAACAGGAGGAAAAAAGGAAGGAAGAACTACTTGTGCAGGCCAATTCCATAAGAAAAGAAAGAGAACAAATTGAGGCTTCAACAAAATCAAAAGAGGATATGATTAAATCCAAAGCAGAAAAAAATCTGCAGAAATACAAAGATGACATTGAGAAGCTTGAAAAAGAAATCTCCCAATTGAGACTGAAGACTGATTCTTCAAAAATTGCTGCACTCAAGAGGGGCATTGATGGAAGCTATGCCAGCAGACTTACAGACATCAGAAATGGCCTAGATCACCAGAATTCCTGGGCCCCTTATATCTCAGATGTGGTGAGAGATTTTCAGGACTACTCTGAGTCAGGTGGTGTGAAACGGGAACGGGAGTGTGTGATGTGCCTTTCAGAGGAGATGTCTGTGGTTTTTCTCCCATGTGCTCACCAGGTGGTCTGTACAACATGCAATGAGCTCCATGAGAAACAGGGCATGAAGGATTGCCCTTCTTGTAGGAGCCCCATACAGCGGCGAATCTCTGTTCGTTATGCTCGTTCTTAATTGTTTTCAGGGTGGTTGAGTTGAGTGTTCTGAATAATGATTGCGGGACTCCTTCGAAATGAATAATGCATTTGATTGGCCCCTTTTATAGTTGAAAAACTCAAATTGCCTTATTTTTGCAAGGTTGATAATAGTATGCTTTCCCACCTTCTTCCAGTTTTGTCTTATAATTTTTTCTTAATCTCTATAAAAGTATGTTAACAATTGGCTCTCACTGTGGATATTAACAATTACTTAAGAAGAATGCAGAAGATGGAAGCTGGCATTTCTATATACACATTTAATTGCATATATTAGTACTTACTGTACATAATTGAGGTAGTTGAGCTCAAGCTGCGCGCCTAGACAAATATTTGAATTCGATTTGGCCCTTGTAAGTAGAGGAGTTGCTAAGTACTAAATAATGTCATGCGTCTTTGGAGTTTCATATTTGTAATTGGTACTTGCATTTGTATATCCTACAACTCTCTCTCTTTTAAATTTTTCTTACTAGTTTAAAAGTTTTGAAACCTGTTTCTCAAAAAAAAAAAAAAAAGTTTAGAAGCCTTGTTGATTATATAAACTAGTTGCAAATCCGCATAATGCGTGCAAAATTTGATATAAATATGTTTTATTGGATAATTATTGAATTAATATATTAGATTATATATTTTTAGAAGTCAATATGTGTTATTTGAAATTATGTTTTATATTAGAAGTTTTTTGTGGTGTAACAACTAACAAATTAAATATTTTTTGTAGTTGCGTATTATATATATAGTGAAATATGTATGAAAATACAATATAATAAATTTCAGGCAAAAATGCAAAGTTGACCTTCTAATTTTCACTCTTTTTCATTTCAGTCCTCTAACTTTCAGTTTTGTCAATTCAGTCCTCTAACTTTTAATTTTTGTCAATGCAGGATTCCGTTAAACTCCAATTATGGGCTATTGTTAATGTTACTAATACGATGTTGTTTTTCCCTTTTAAAAAAAAAAAAAAAATTTCGTAATTAAAATAAAAAAGAAAAATCTATAAAACAAAGAAAAAAGAAAAGAAAACATTTAAGTTGTCGTTGCCCTTCCCCTAAAATAAAACCGAGGAAACTCCATGCCCAAATCCCATTAGTCAGCACCTACCCAACAAAATTAAAATTCACAAAAAAAAAAACCCTTGCACTCATCATTTATTAATTAACTCTCTGTATTACTAGTTTCCCATTTGTTTCCCGAGAAAATCAAATAAGAGAAAAAAAAATTTATGAATAGACTGTTTTTAGTTTAAATAGTCCATACAAAACAAACTAAATACTATCTGATCCAAGGTCCATCGATTCTTTCAGAGAGAGAGAGAGAGAGAGAGAGAGAGAGAGTTAGTCACCAACCCCCACTCAAAACCATATAAATACCCTTACTAAGCCATGAACAACAGCATACACTCTAAATCTCAATACTTTTTTTTTTTCTTTGAATCTTACTTTGGGGCTTTTTCAATAAATAAAAATAAATAAATAAATAAAAACCTTTAGAGTGTCTCTGACCTATCACATTAATTAGTTTGAAATCTAGGAAGTTCAGTGGATTTTTGTTCATCCATCACTAAATGTCCAAAATTAAAAATTTTAAAAAATGAAAGATATTGATTATCATATAACATAGCTAAACCTACTATTAGATTTGACATAGACATTATCTTATTTGACTTTGTTAGAGAATCTATTGTCAAAAACAGAGAAAAAGTATAAAGTTACTCTCAAATTTAGCACAATACTAATTGTTTACCATATTTTTCAATCAAGTTTTAGTTTTCAACATTTTGAGAAGACATCAAGCATTAAGTGTCTCTTCATTTATCTACCATTATAGTATTTTCTCTTCCAAAATTTCGGTTTGTCACAACCTTATCTCTCTCTCACTCATACATTGATTATTTATTTAAGTTTTACAATATTATATATACCAATGCACATTCTAGATACAATCACCCTCATCTACAACAAAAAAATGAGCACAATACTAATTGTTCTCCATATCTTTCAATCAAGCTTTAGTTTTCATCATTTTGAGAAGACATCAATTATTTTTGTTATAAACATTCAAAGTTAAGGCAACAATAAGAAGACCATTGAGGTAAACAAAACGCACAATAAAAAATGATCTCTCTCTCTCTTTTTCGTTTTCCTTTCTTTTTAGTATTCTTGCATTTGTTAAAGTGATTTTGTTGTTTTCCTCTCCAAATTTTTCAATGATATTGACTTTTGCTATTTTTAATTGAGACTTAGAATTGTTAATGCAATTTTATTTGGCCTATTATTGTTGTGGAAATTCCTAACATTGATATGAAACATATCGATAATGAACATTTTTTTGTACTTATTTGTAAAGTGTCAAAAAGCTTTCAGTGCAGTAATTTTGTTATTGTTGCATCCCATGTGTTTGGTAAAATTTCTTTTAAAAATCTTATGCATCTTTTCTCAAATCTGTTTGTGATTTTTATTTTGTTCATTCTATTACAAATAATAAGAATCACCACCATTAAATTTTTAGCTAATTTGAACTTTCTTGGTAAGCTTTTACTCTAGAGCATCATTATGCTATTGATGTTTTTATGTATAGATACTTTAGGAATTTGAGTAATTCTTTCTTGGAATTCCTTTTATCCTTACGTCTATGCCAAAATTGATTGGTGTCTTGATCTGATAATAAAGAGCTATTATCAGGAGCGGATGCTATAAGCTGAAACTCTCTAAAAAAAAAAAAATTTTAAATTAATTTTTGGGGGTTCAAGTGACAACCTAGCAACATTCTTTATGGTGCCCATCAAAACAATCTTTATGGTGTCCCCTATTTGTGGTTCAAAACCCACCATTCCCCCTCTACCACCATATACATACACACACACACATATATATAATCGATTGTTCAAATTAAGAATTCTCATGTGTTACTCTTTAAAGATTTTATTAGATGTGTAGATAGTACTTTTGGTTTATGAAATATGATCAACAAAACGTGATTTTTATATAATTATATCCAGATTGTACTGCAATGTCACGATCGATGGATTGATCTTGTAGGGATAAAGGCCCAAAATTGTATATTGGGCATTGGGCCTTGTTTGACGACGTGAGAATGTCTGAGGAGGGATAAATAACCTTGAAATGTTCTAAATTGAAAGTCTCGTAAAGAAGGAATGGATGGAGAACGGTCCGGGGAGTAACTCCTCCTCGGACACGATGAATACAGTTCAAATCTATATTCCAGCAACCTAGGTGACCTATCAAGAGGTTTCCACGATAAGGATGAGCTTCATGCATGTATAGGAGTGATAAAAACTCAGAAATATCTAAAAGGAAAGTTGCTACCACCACATTAAATGCATTGCAACTACTTTTCTGACCGCAATTATGTGGAGAAGACCCCTGAACAGTGCAGTCTCAGCTACCAAAATTCACAGAAAGCCAAAGAGGGTATCTAATGAAACATGCACTCAAGTGAAGGTTTAGATGATTAGCAAGTGTAGGATTAGGATGGCTTAAGAGGAACTATATAATGTGAGAGACATTTCACAAGATGGGGATTGGAAAGAAAAAAGAAGAAATACTGTAGCAATCAAAGTTATACTTGTAAACAGTTATATTGATTTATACTCAGAATTATCTCCTCGGACAGTGAATTTATCCAGTCCTATGTGTCCTGTTCTTGCTTGATAACCTTCTAAATTCATACTAGCCGTTATTAAATTCATTAGGGCCTAGCTCTTTAACCACTCTCTACAAATTTATTGTATTGAGCTCACTAGGCCATCACCCCATTCATCTTTGGGCTTGGGCCGCAAATTGTGTCCTTACAGATCTTATTTTACCATAAAATCTAAGTAATCATGTGGTTTATGAATTTAAAGAGTTATATTGTGGGATTTGTTCATATGATGAAATAAAGATTTCTTTTTGCATTTTATTTTATTTTATATTTCCACTTTATGATATATGATTTATTGATTATGATCTATTGCATAGTATCTTTATATACTTTTTCACTTAGTGTCAATTGTGTGGAAGAAAGAGACGTGGATCTATGTTTTGGAGAAAAATATATCTATAAGTGTTGAATCGCATACATCTATATAGTAATAAACAAAATATATATAGTTAGAACTTAGTCTAATAGTTCTCACACTTACACGGTAAAATCATTTTTTATATAAAATTTAGGCAAAAATGCAAAACTAACCCTCTAACTTTCACTCTTTTTCATTCAGTCTTCTAACTTTCAGTTTCTTCAATTCAATCCTTTAACTTTCAATTTTTGTCAATGCGGGATTCCGTTAAACCCTAGTTATGGGCTACCGTTAATGTCATTGAAACAACGCCGTTTTTCATCTTTTTTTTTTTATTTTGGAATTAAAATTAAAAAAAAATTTGTAAAAAATTAAATTTAATTTAATTTAAAAAAAAAAAAAAAAAACATTTAAGGTCGTTCCCCCTTCGCCTGAAATCAAAACTGAGGAATCATTCCACACCTAAAAAAGATCTGATGCTTTTTGTTTTCAGCTGAGCTTTTGATTTCAGCTTTTAGAAATGAATCGTTGATAATAATTTTTTCCGATCATTTCTTGAAAACCAAAAAAGGGAGCAGGAAAATAGTTGGGCGGAGAAAGACAATGAAGATGTCGGCGAATGGTGCTGGAGCTACCTCCGCCACGTCAGCATCCAATTCTTGCGAAGGTCCTCTCTCTCTCTCTCTCTCTCTCTCTCTCT
>NW_027069577.1:981862-994869 GCF_002906115.3 Quercus suber
AAAAAAAAAAAAAAAAAAAAAAAAAAGCAAAACGTGAACGCAGGATAATCCTATCCAAACACACATAATGTATTGGTTTGGATACAGAGTTTTCAATGTTGCATTTTTTTTTTTTTTTTTTTGTTACTTTCACGCATTTTAGGGAGACAGAAGTTACTGTTCATGAGACAAATGTCATTGTTCACATACTGTTCATTGGACTCACAACCACTTTATTAAGAAAAAAAATATTAAAAATTGATCCTACGAAACTATTCATATATTTAAAAATTATTTTACTATAATGTTTTCAGCAACAATAAATTATATCAAAACGAACAAGATAACGTTTATAAAAAAAACAAAAAAATTAGGTAACACAATCAATAATAATAAATGAAAAATATAAAGGTATGCTGGCTTCAATCAATCGAATCATTTTTTAACCAACTACTATTCGATTTATTATAAAAACAATTTAAATTTGGAATGAAAAGTGTACAGATACGATAAAGGGAAGAAAGTTATTTAAATTTGATATGAATAGTTTTTTTGAGTAGGGGGATAGAGAGGCATATGACAACAAATTATTAAATATTTATTATTAAAAGAATATAAACATTGTTCAGTCTCTGCGTGTGTTTGTCTCACCGTCAGGGGGAATGGGGTTTGTTCAGATGCAGTAGAAGAATATACTCAAAATAGACCTGTGACTAGTCTGTCACGACGGCAATCATTTCATGTACCTAAAATAACATTCGAATAAAGTTGGGAAAACAACAAAACATAACAAAACAAAATGTGTCGGAGCAGAAGTTAAAAAATTGAATATACAGTAACTTAAAGTCATTTATTTTTTGTCTCCATGTAAAAGTACAAATGTTGACTTCTATTAATAATCTCAAACTTGGAGTTTTTTATTGCAAATAATTCAACATTACTTTAATGCTTCCAGAGTCCAGACGTCTCCCGGCTCTGGCCTAAGTATTTCTGCTTTCACACCCCGCCACCCACCACATGTTGTAGCATTATATTAAATAATTAAAGTAAATTATTTGGTAATTTAAAGAATAAAATTTAATTATAAAATTAAATGTAGATTAAATTTACAATCTTATTCAATAAAATAAATATTATTGTATATTTTAAAAATCTAATTGTTAAATTGTATTTTCTTTATACTTTTAATACACATTAAATTTTGTGCCACTATAATATTATTTACTATATAATCTATTATTTTATACTTTATACATAATTTCAAACTACAAAAATTTGTAATTTAAACAATTTATTAGTTTCATATCTATTAATCTTTAATTTTCTAGAATTTTTAAAGGATAGAGGATATAAGAAGCGGATATAATTCAATGGTTGATTTGTTAAAATTCACATCTAGTAAAAAAATATTGAATAAGGTTGTAGACTATGATTATAACTAATTTTGTAGCTAAACTTTGTCTTAACTTAAATGTAAAAATGTCGGAGTTAAGATAAGGAATTAGTCAAATATGTAATGGGTTGAAAGTTGGGGACATAGCATTTATCTTTATTAGTACTTTGACTTTTTTGTGTGTTTCTTTTGTGAAATATTTTTGAAGCATAAATTTTGATTGAAGAATAAAAATAATTAGTGTTACCCGTGAAAGACGTTAAGAAAATTTGATAATAGAATCTCAATTTTTGTAATAATTTATTCTCTTTCATTAAAATTTATGTATAAATAAAAAAGCGTGAAGATAATTATATAATAAATGCTCATAATATTGTTTTTTATTATTACAATTCGAAATTTTTTTAGCCTACCGTAACTAATATAACATAAAGTTATAAAAGCTACTATTGTAATTTATTAAACTAGTAACAATCAAGGAAAATTACATTTCTCTACCCTAAGTAATATTTCACTTTACACTTCATCCCCTAAACACATACATGCGTGCACACACACACAAATTGAATTGAAATTGTCACTTGAAATTACAATTTCAATTCAAACTATGTATTATGGTTGTGCGAAATAGATGAATGTAATAGAAACTACTCTTAAAATAATTTATTCTCTACCCACACCAACTACAACTCATGGCCCAACACATTGCAACCACCAGCTCTAACCTAGCAACAACACACACTGATGGCTGAAACTCAAAACCAAATCCACCTCCAACAAAATTGAAACCGTTAACATGACCACCACAAAACCAAAGCCACCTCATGGACAACCCTAAGACCACTACCATGACAACTCCAAATTTCTGCCTCAACAAACAATGACAATCCACCCTAGTCACGATGACGACCACCAAAACCAATCCTAGCAACACCGGCGCCAACAACCCACCTTAGCCACAACAACCATTGCCTCCACTGCAACCACCCAATTACAAAACAGTGATCTTAAATTCAACAATGACAAGTGACTAGAACCCAATAATGAGAGAGTTGAGGAGTGATAGCGAAGAGGTAACAGAGAGAGAAGAGAAAATAAACAAATGAAAAAAATGATATAGATGTTGCTATAGTAACATTTATATTTAGATGTTGCTACAGTAACATTTATATTTAGATGTAACAATAGCATGTTGTAAAATATTTTGAAAAATGGTTCAAAAGATGGAGGGGTTTTTATGTATTTTTATGAATGGTGTACTCTATTTACATTTTTTTACAGGACTTTTGCATGTTCTTAATTAGCTAGCTAAGATAAAATAGCTATGATCATCAGTGTTTTATTTTCCACCGAAGGTCAACGATGCTTTATAAAAATATAATAAAAAATAGGAAGGTCCATGTGACATGGACCATGGCCATGTGGGCTTATAGCAGTGAGTTGATTTTTTTTTTATTTTTTATTTTTTTTTATTTTTTTTTAATGTGGTTATTCTTTGTTTTTAGAGTAAGACTGAGGGAGTATTTTAGGCTTTTTATTGTTTTAGTAGCGGACCATGAAAAAAAAAAAAAACAAAAGAGCTTCATGCAAAAAGAATAAAAAACAAGACAGAGACACCCACATGCAAAAAGAATAAAAAAACAAAAGAGCAAGGTTGGTGAAGTTTTGTAATGGTAAAAGTATTGTCTTACAGTAGCTGAGAGAGAGTGCCTGAGACCACTTAGCGAACAATGGTGATCCAAGAAATTATAAAAGCATGCCTTATGGCTAGTCCTGATGACCACCAACTCCACCTCCAATCCAGAATCCGAATATTTCAATCACCATGTGTTTGGGCGTTGGGGACGGGGGTCAGTCTCTGCTTGTGTTTGTCTCATTAGTTTATAGTTTTTATGCTTGCGCAAATTTAGCGGTTTATCCATATCCACTAGAATATATTCAAAATTGACCTGTGACTAGTAGTCGTCATGATGCCAACAGTTCACGTAACAAAATGTGTCGAAGCAAATCGGTTGGAGTGGAATCATGAATGGGTGGAAAGGGGGATAAAACTTAAAAAGATGAATATGCAAGATTAAAGGCATTTTTGTCTCTATGCAAAATACAGATGTAGGCTTTTTTCCTAATCCCAAAAGCCATAATGGTTGGAGTATTTTGTTGCAAATAATTCAACGTTAATAGATGCGAAGGGCGTCGCCTGGGGAGGTTGGGAAGGACAATTGTCCCCATGGCCCGCCCAACTAGTGTATACGTGTGTGTATATATATAAATAAGAGTTTTACATTTTTTTGAATCAATTTTTTAAAAAGAATTTTAACTTATGGCATCTGTTTCTGATGATAGTTTTTTATTATCAAATCGAAACACTAATCATTTTTTTGATCATTGATTTATAGATCTAAATGTAAAAATAAACATTCAAGGGAATGTCATAATTTCTCTCTAGATATTAATAATTAAGACATTAAAACTCTTCTTATTAAAAAAAAATAAAAAACATTAACTCTCTACTCTCCAGCTCATCGTCTCTATCCAGTTTAAGTTAAGAAATTTGGGGTTAGCTCAACGAATTTGTGTTTCGTGTTCTAAAGTGATTTGCCCTTAGATGTATTAGTTGGGTATACAATTTAACAATTGTGTTATGAGAGGTTGTTATTTTTTGTCATGTGGTGATGCTGATGCCTTCAGTGCTTGCTGCTTGTCATTGGTGAGGCCACAATTCACTGGTGGTAACAAATGAGAAAGGCATATCAAACACTAACAACATAAAATATGCAGCAAACAGAAGATGATGAGTAGTGGTCGAGAGTTGAAGTCTTGAAGATGGTGGTGGAGTGTGGAAAATTAATTTAAGTAAAATTAGGTGACATGGCAAATAATAACTTTTTTTTTTTTTTTTGATAGGAGGCAAATAATAACTTGATATTAATGATATGATAAGTTGTGGTATGCTCACCGTTTATATTTTAATAAGAATTTACTGTCATCGGCGGCACTATGTATAGACGTTCAGGATTGGAGTTTAAATGAACCCTTTGAGTTGGCAATCTATTTTTTATATATATAATATTTTTTTTTAATGTTTCTTATTTAACTCATTTAATAAAAATTTGAACAACTTGACCTTAAATTTATTTTTAGCATAGCTGAAAAATGTTTAAATATGATTCTCTTAACAATATTTTGGTCTTTTTAAAATACCAAAAAAAAAAAAAAAAAAAAATCCCAACAACAAATCAATTTTATCTAAAATATGGAGAGTAAAAAATAGTAAGTCCAACAATAATTGCAAAATTTGTTCATTTTAAACCTCAAAAAATGCTCATTTGGATCTTAAAATTTTTTAAATAAACTAATGGAAAATTCTTAGTATAAAAATTACATTGTCTCTAAAAAAATATGTAGAACATTATACATTTTTATGCAAGTGATATTATACACTTTTTGCAAATCTTACATTGATAGTATTTAATCTACAATATAAATCTTATATTGATAGTACAATATAAACATATAATTGTCCTAAACTAATAAATAAAAGTATTCTAGGTAATATTAATTAAAGTTCACTTAACAAAAACAATGAACATATTCATTGTATTTAGAAACGATAAATGATTTTTCAAATTTTAATTTTAGCAACAATAATTAATATGTTCATTATATAAAGAAACAATATATCTAATAAATTTATAGTTTATTTTTTTATTTTCTTGCTAGTCCATTTTATGAACAAGTTTGAAATAAGTTCGTAGATTACAGTATTTATTTCTTATCAAAGATTCATCTTCTTGTTAACTCCTTAAAAAAAAAAAAAATCGTGCAGCTACCACTGTAATTATGGTATTAAAAAAATGTAATCTTATTTAAGTTATAGCAAGTGAACTTGTATGCACGAGCGGATTTTATTAAAAGGAAGAGTTTACATATCACATGCAAACGAAATACAACACAACTGGAAATCAACAACCTGAAACGCCACACTATCACGACTGCCACACAAGTCACAACTAAGAAGTTAACAACCATTACGTACGGTCTAGAAAATTCAACAGGAAAGTGGATGCATGTATTATTGTACATGCACCGACTTTCCTATTAATAAAAATAGAAAGGTCCACGTCGCGTGGGCCCATGGCCCATGTGAGCAAGCTCTTTTTTTTTTTTTTTTTTGGATAATTTTTTTTGTTTTCGGGGTTATTTTAGGCTTTCTAGTAGCAGAGCATGATAAAATAACAAAATAAAACAAAAGAGGTTCATGCAAAAAATAAAAATAAGGTTGGTGAAGTCTGAGACTGCCTAAGACTATAAAAAGCATGGCTTTGTGGCTATTTCAGAGCAGACGGACATTCGCCAACTCCAAAATACAAAGATTTCAACCATGTTTGCCCTGTTCTTCATGTTGTTTACCGCCATCATCGCACCAATAATTCCAACCCTCTCTTCACAACCACCACCACCACTAGTTCCAACCCTCTCTTCACAACCACCACCACTACCCGACCCCACATTTCCCTCCCTTACTCCGCCTCCACCACCAACAGCGCCAGCATTTGAGTCGCCTCCAATCCCACATTATCCTCCTGTCACTCCAATACCAGATGACAACATATGGCCTGCACCAAGTGAACCACAACCAGTATCCACGCGGTTCGTGCTGGGGTGTATCTTGGCTCTAACAACATCAATCGCCTTAATCGCAGTGACGATTTACATTATCCGGCGAAAAGGGAAGAAAGGGGACAAAGGGGACAAAGGGGAGAAAGGGCCGAAAGGGGATACAGGGCCACAAGGGCCGAAAGGGGACCCAGGGTGTCCAGGGCCGCCAGGGAAGCCAACCTGCCAGGGCTGCAAGGGCGGCCACGGCTGCCAGGGCTGCAAGGTCCGCCCCGGCTGCGATGGCGGCCACGACTGCCAGTGCCGTAGTTGCTGCCAGGAGAAGCCAACAGTAATTTCTTTTCCTATATGTTTGGATTTTTATATTTTTTTCCCCCCAGTTTTTACCATTTGGTTCGGTCTGAGTATTTGGGTGTTAGAGTTTCTGTAATGGCCCTTTTTTTTTTTTTTTCTTCTTTTTGGGAATTTAGTTTTGGAGTCTTGTATTTGGGTGTTAGAATGTTTCTTATCTCTGTTCTATTAATGGTTTTGAAATTCAGACTGGACCGTACGGTCCAACCCAGTTCACTGGGAACCGCCTCTTGAGACGGTTCTTTAAGCCCAAAACCCGTTTTGCACAAAAAATACAGTGGACCGTGCAAACTGCGGTTGAACCTTCTGGGTTTGAGAGCCGTGGCCGGGTCTCACTGGTCAGGCTGAAGCTAGAAAAAAAAAAAAAAAATTTAAAAGATGGGGGCGTTGAAGTTATGCCATTTTCTCCGTTGAACTCTGGCTTTTTATCTCTCATCCTCACCACAAATCCGAAAATGCAGTCCCAAAACACACCATCACCAAGTCCACAAAATAAATTAATAGAAATGAAAAGCACAAACCTTATCTTTACCTTGCTTCTTCTGTGTTTTCCAGTTTTCCTTCTTCTCCAATCTTCTGTGTTTTCTTTCTGCGTTTATTCTTCTTGCTTCTTTGGGGTTTCCTTTCTTCTTATGTCACTAGTACCCAAAACGGCAAAACCGTAAGAAATCAAAAGTCTAAGAATTTTTTCTTTTTCCAATAAAGTTGTCTGCCAATATGGCAGACATGCACTACCCCTTTCCCATGAAAAGGTTGGACATGTGGCCACGTTTTCACTATTTATTTGCTTTAAATTTTTTTTTTTTTAACCATTTTCATTTAATTGCATTTTTTTTTATAAGACATTCAAATATCTAATTGCATTATTTATTGGTACTACAAACCCACTTATTCATATATTAAATTCAAGTGTTATTATAAATTAAAATTTATATTATAAATTAAACAAGTGCAAATATTATACACATTTGCATAAAAATATATAATGCTGTAAACATTTGTTTTGTCTATAATATACTATCTTATCTTGATAGTATAACGTAAATTAATAATTTTATTATTATTATTTTTTTTTACAATTAATAATATTCCGTTGATATAAAAAATACATTTGAAAGATGGTTTTTATTTTTTTTTGAACTATTTTATTCATTTTTTCTATTTATACAAATTTATTATATTTATTTATATTTCAAATAATTTTTAAATTAATTATGACATAATCATAGTTCGATCTTAGTTAGATCACGGTCTAATCTCAAAAACTTTAAACCCATTCGTTATCCTGTTCTTTGAACGGTTCAGATTTCAAAATTATCATATGGGATTGACAAGGTGTGTAGAAATTGGATGATCTTTTGTGTCGTTAAGTAGGTTCTTTCATGGGAATTTCTATTCAATACGTATATGTTTTTAGGTCCTTATAAAGAGAAATTATTAGGACATAGGTCTCGAATAGTCCCAACCAATAATAAAAGGCCACACATTTAAAACAACTCTAATTCAACTTCCTAAATGAAAAAACAAAACAAAACCACATAAATTTAACTCTAGTTAAAAAAAAAAAAAAAAATTGGAAAAACAAGAATAAATTTAATTTATAAACAGGCAAGATTCAAAAACTTGAAATAAATTTGAAATCCAAAAGCTCAATCTCATCAGTTTGTATTTACTTTTAGCGACTGTAGTCTCTCCATAGAGGTAATTTTCTCTCAAAACTCTAGATTAGTTCCCTTCTTGCACTCCACAACCATCACTGATTTGTCTCAAACTTTTATGGCAAAGAATGTGGCCAACGAGTATAGGTGCTTATATGGTCCATAGACGTGTATTTTAAAATAATGATGAAAATGAAGGCATGACGAATTTTCATCAAAGCTGTAGAGCAATTTTTTCATTTTCATCAAGATTTTATTATTTTGTGTATTTTTTTTTTCCAAATAACTATTTAACCACTGACTTTCTTTTTGAATTTATTTTTACATTAACAGTGCTGGCCGTAATTGATGTGCTTGTGCGAATATTGTGGAATCAGCCATCATCTAATAGCAAAGATTGATGTCAAAGTTTTTAATTGAAGATTGCAAATGCAAGTTATATTCAGTCATGGGTTTGCCATAAGCTTTGAACATTGGTTTTGATGTGATGTGCTCGTGTGGTTTGAATAGTTGTTTTAATTTGGAATTGTAATATTTTGGCTTATAAATAAGGTTAGTGGTATTTGTGGAAGTTTGGAGGTTAGTATTTGCAAATGATTTGTGTTTCAGAGATTAATTTTGTTTTGGTGTTTGGATTTCATTGTAAATTGTGTTTATTTTGATAATAAATCAAACAAATAGGAAAAAGCTTGTCAATGGCATGTGTTGCCTAAGTGTGTCAATTCGTGTTCGCGTGTCGAGTTTGTGTCCTGTCAACTCATGAGTATCTAACTATATGGGTTAACACTAACTTGACATATTTATTAAACGGGTCAAGATTCATCAACCCTAACACAACCTATTTATTAAACGGGTTAGTCGTGTTGACTTGTTTATTAGATTTTATCAAAATGAAAAAAAATATATATTTATTAAAAAAAAAAAGCAAATAAATATTTTTAATATAAAATTCAAAACTAAAGAATAAGTGCATTACTAATAATTAGTCAAAATTAAAGCATATCTCAATATCACAAATAATCAATCACAATATGTCAAAGAAAATAAACCACAACAACTAATAAGTTTATATATTTAGGGTTTAAAGGGTATAATGGTAAAATGTCATTTAATTAAACTAGTCAAACGGATCAAACGGGTTCCATATGTTGAATACTAACATAACCAATTTATTAAACGGGTTAGTCATGTCAACCTGAATATGACACGAACTCATTAAATTTCAACCCCTAACCTGCTAATTTCGTGTCGTATCGTGTTGAGTTCATGGATCGTGTTCAATTTTGCCACCCCTAGTGTTGCCATAAAATGCTTTTAACAGAGCAATTAGTTGTGCTTGGCCATATCCTTAGCCAATTCGAAAAGTGACTCTCTCATTGAATAAAATGGATTGTATTGAATATAAGATCCCGCAAAACTCTTGTATGTGCTCGGCACATGAAATATCTTTTCGGGATTTGGGGATTAAAGTTAGTTTGTGTTGTAAATGAATAAGCTCTTGCAAAAATCAACATTTTTTTTTTTTTTTTTTTATCTCTTTCTAGATAAAATGTTGGCTTTTTCCTTTTAAACAATTATTGTTTTACATTGATAGTATAATGTAAACTAATAATTTTCTTTTCATTTTTATATATATAAAAAAAAAATAAAAAAAAAAAACCAGTGACGTGGATAACTTTATTTTGAAGTCGTCTTTCTTTCTAAGCATGCCGCACAAGATTGCCAACCAATGGTAATCACCACGTACCAAACTCAACTAAGCCCTAATTATTTTGAGAGGTGCTATGTCCACAATATTTTTACAACATTTTCATAACAAATTGTAGGTAATTAGTTGTTATTGGTTTAAATTTGAACCTAACACTAAAATTACTTTTTTGCCCTAACAATTATAACCAATAACAACTTGCTATTTAGAATTTGTTGTAAAAATGTTGACATATCATTTCTCGATTATTTTTGGGTCTATCATTTGATTTGGTATTTGGTTGATAGCCAAGTTTTTTTTTTTTCTTTTTTTCTTTTTTTTTTGGGTGAATTTTTAAATGAAAAATTAGCTTAAAATGGGAAGGGGAGGGAAGGGGGGGGGGGGGTTTTAACAGTCTTAGTCTAACAGAAATNTTTTAACGGTCTTAGTCTAACAAAATTAACAAATTAAATGATTATGTAATAGACCAATTTTGTATTGGTGCCTCATGGGATACTTTAAGAGTTTCTAAACCTCCAAGTTAGACTAGTTAACAATTTGCAACTGACATATTCTCAAAATTAATAGACTACGTGTTAAAAATTTTGGAAATTTGATTATCGATCTTTCAAAATTAAAATTTTTTAGATTGTGACCTTAAGTTACACATCATTAGTGAGATTGTTATGTGGCAATAAGTTTAAAGTTAGCATGATTAGTATCAAAATAACGATTCCAATTTCAAATCATGATTTTTGGTCCAATAAACTTGATTCTTTTATCCATGGCCATAGGTTAGAAGGATGTATTTTTGTATCACCTGATCCAAAGCATAAGGATTATTTGTGGCTGCTAGAATCAGAACATTTTCACACCGTCACATACACCTGAAATGTATATGAAGAAAATTTCCATTTAAAGATTACATATAGATAGTGGAAGAACAATTAATGATAATGCCATGTATTTACTATTTAATAAATATTAGAAGTTATTAGAACAGCATTGCAAGCTAGCCTGCCATTCTAACTAGTCTACCAATCAATTAAATAGCTATACAATTAATAAGGAAAAATCATATACAAACACAACCAATACAAATTATAACAAGATAGAGCAAGAAATTTCATAAAACTAAAAGCAAGAACAAAGAGTAGAATCACTCATCATCAAAATTTGTAAACCTAACCCAATTTGCCTGTTCTCCTTTGAGCCAACGGCTGGGCTTGACTTGTTTATCAGATTTTATCAAAATGAAAAAAAAATATATTTATTAAAAAAAAAAGCAAATAAATATTTTTAATATAAAATTCAAAACTAAAGAATAAGTGCATCACAAATAATTAATCAAAACTAAAGCATATCTCAATATCACAAATAATCAATCACAATATGTCAAAGAAAATAAACCACAACAACTAATAAGTTTATATATTTAGGGTTTGAAGGGTATAATGGTAAAATGTCATTTAATTAAACTAGTCAAACGGATCAAACGGGTTCCATATGTTGAATAGTAACCTAACCAATTTATTAAACGGGTTAGTCATGTCAACCCGAATATGACACGAATCCATTAAATTTCAACCCATAACCTGCTAATTTCGTGTCGTATCGTGTTGAGTTCATGGGTCGTGTCCAATTTTTTCACCCCTAGTGTTGCCATAAAATGCTTTTAACAGAGCAATTAGTTGTGCTTGGCCATATCCTTAGCTAATTCGAAAAGTGACTCTCTCATTGAATAAAATGGATTGTATTGAATATAAGATCCCGCAAAACTCTTGTATGTGCTCGGCACATGAGATATCTTTTCGGGAGTTGGGGATTAAAGTTAGTTTGTGTTGTAAATGAATAAGCTCTTGCGAAAATCAACATTTTTTTTTTATCTCTTTCTAGATAAAATGTTGGCTTTTTCCTTTTAAACAATTATTGTTTTACATTGATAGTATAATGTAAACTAATAATTTTCTTTTCATTTATATATATATATATATAAAAACTAGTGACGTGGACAACTTTATTTTGAAGTCGTCTTTCTTTCTAAGCATGCCGCACAAGATTGCCAACCAGTGGTAATCACCACGTACCAAACTCAACTAAGCCCTGATTATTTTGAGAGGTGCTATGTCCACAATATTTTTACAACATTTTCATAACAAATTGTAGGTAATTAGTTGTTATTGGTTTAAATTTGAACCTAACACTAAAATTACTTTTTTGCCCTAACAATTATAACCAATAACAACTTGCTATTTAGAATTTGTTGTAAAAATGTTGACATATCATTTCTCGATTATTTTTGGGTCTATCATTTGATTTGGTATTTGGTTGATAGCCAAGTTTTTTTTTTTTCTTTTTTTCTTTTTTTTTTGGGTGAATTTTTAAATGAAAAATTAGCTTAAAATGGGAAGGGGAGGGAAGGGGGGGGGGGGGTTTTACAGTCTTAGTCTAACAGAAATTAACAAATTAAATGATTATGTAATAGACCAATTTTGTATTGGGTGCCTCATGGGATACTTTAAGAGTTTCTAAACCTCCAAGTTAGACTAGTTAACAATTTGCAACTGACATATTCTCAAAATTAATAGACTACGTGTTAAAATTTTGGAAATTTTGATTATCGATCTTTCAAAATTAAAATTTTTTAGATTGTGACCCTTAAGGTTACACATCATTAGTGAGATTGTTATGTGGCAATTAAGTTTAAAGTTAGCATGATTAGTATCAAAAATAACGATTCCAATTTTCAAATCATGATTTTTTGGTCCAATAAACTTGATTCTTTTTTATCCATGGCCATAGGTTAGAAGGATGGTATTTTTGTATCACCTGATCCAAAGCATAAGGATTATTTGTGGCTGCTAGAATCAGAACATTTTCCACACCGTCACATACACCCTGAAATGTATTGAAGAAAATTTCCATTTAAAGATTACATATAGATAAGTGGAAGGAAACAATTAATGATAATGCCATGTATTTACTATTTAATAAAATATAAAAAGTTATTATGAACAGCATTGCAAGCTAGCCTGCCATTCTAAACTAGTCTACCAATCAATTAAATAGCTATACAAATTAATTAAGGAAAAATCACATACAAAACACAACCAATACAAAATTATAACAAGATAGAGCAAGGAAATTTCATAAAACTAAAAAGCAAAACAAAGAGTAGAATCACTCATCATCAAAATTTTGTAAACCTAACCCAATTTGCCTTGTTTTCTCTTTTGAGCCAACGGCTGGGCTAGACCAAATTAATTTGGACCTTTTTTTGTCATAGCCATCTACAATTTCAAAGCCGTGTTCGGGAATGGAG
>NW_027069577.1:1004673-1012173 GCF_002906115.3 Quercus suber
AAAAAAAAAAAAAAAAAAAAAAACACACATTTGAACTAGCTAAAAAAAAAAGGGAGAGGCTAAGGAATAAGCCTGGCCAACAAGGAACTGTTCGGAGAAATAGCAGGAACAGCTGAAGAAGAGAGAACTTTCTGTTTTTTAACCTTCAAGTCCTGCAAAGTCTTGTGGGCACGAGCCAAAGCCTCCTCAGCAGTAACAATTTCAGCATCAAGACTCTTGGAGGCCTGCCTCTGGAACAGCATGTGGGCTAGTGAGCGCAAATGCTCTAGTAAAAAGGACAAGTTGAACTTTGCTTCTATAAGATCCTGCACCACTCCCCTTCACTCCAAAAGTTTTTCCTCAGATAAAGAGTCGAGAGAAGAGTTCCTTAAAGAAATCAGCACAGCACATAGTAGCTCCATCAGGATGTTACCCAAGAACACACCTCCTTTGAACCCACTGGTAAAATCTCCATGGACATTGAATAACCCTTCCAGCAATGGCATACCCTCCACAGGCATAGAAAAGCACAAGAAGTTACCATAAGGAGGCTCAAAGCGATAAAAGTGACTTGCAAGAAGGCTATTGAACTCCATAAGATCGAAGAGGGCCAAGAAAGCAGGGAGCCTTGAGTCAGGATCTGAAACAGTCACCTCTAGAGCCTCACCCATCGTTGTATCTCCACTCGTAGGGATTAAGGAACTTTCAGCCCTCTGGATGGCCTAGGGAATCCTTACCTGAGATTTATAAACCTGAGCAGACTTCACAACTACCTCAGGAACTACGGGCTCAGAACCTCTAACACTTGTGTCAAAACCTGCAAAACCAGACAAAGCTCAAAAGGGAGGAAAGAGCCAAGGAAGAAAAAAAAAAAAAAAAAAGAGGGAGGAGAACCTGTATCGGCTTCTTATGGTGAGGTTTCCTCCTCTTGCTCCTCTGACTTCTTGGAAGACTCTGTGAGAGAACACACAGCACGTTGAAGAAAGGGTGAGGAAACCTTGGCAAAGTGGCTAAAGGAAGGTAAGGATACTGGGGGCTTCGCCATAGGAGGAAAAGGCAAGGGAAAAACATAAAAAGGGGGAAAGAAGAGGAAGCACAGTAAAGGGGAACAACACACACCTTCAGAACCCTCTGATTCCAAAGAAGATGCAGTCTCAGGGACAGATCGAACACTAGTTTAACCTAAAAGGGGAAGAGGAAATGGGAACTCTTAAAAAAAAAGATAAAAGAAAGACAAGAATAAGCATTTTTATAAGGGGCAAATGAGGCTTACCTACTTGTAGGGGTGGAGGCACGCCCCCTAAGGTTTCTTTTCTTAACATAGGTTCAGTCATAAGATGAGGTGACATAGTTTGAATAGGACTGAAAGTCTACTCAGGCTGGTGATCTTAAGTAGCCAGGGGAACAAAAGGTAGAATGGGTTGAACACCCTACATTGGCTGCCCAGTTTCCTCAGTTATACCACCACCAGGGGCCTCTTCTTCCATGCTTGGGAAAACAATAGAGGGAGCAGTAACCGCTTCTTCCTCCAAAGTCCTACCAGTTGTGGGAGGAGATACCTCCACCTGTAAAAGGAAAAGAATGCATAAGTACACAACATTAGAAAAGAAAGGAAATAAACAAAAAGAAGCACAAATAGGAGAGGGTCATACCACATCATCACCAGACGATTGACTCCTACCTCTCTTGGGATCTGACTTGCGCTTAGACTGCAAGGAAGAAATAATCACTTATCAGTAAAAAGAGAAAAGGAAAGACATTGCAACAACAATAAGCTACTGCAAAATAAAAAAGAGAAGAAGGAAAGCCTTACCTTTCTCTCTTTCTCTACAGATTCTCCAATGGTCTTTTATCTAATACGGGTACGCCCAGTGGGTCCTAAGGGAGATTGAAGTACAAAATCAGAGGATCCCAAAGAACCCTGGGCTGAAGAACTCACACGAACTTGAAAGAGAGAAGAATCTACCTTAGTCTTCACCCGAGTCTTTGGAATTAAAGGATGCCCAACTTCCTTTCCCACTGTAGGGGAGCTTACTCCCTTCGGTTCCTCAAAAATTACTAATTGCTTTCGATATTTTGCATTCTTTCTCTTCTTGGTCTTAGGGCCAGCCTCAGTACCCTCAACACTCTCTTTAGGCTCAACTTACTTAACCTTTTCCTACTTAATCTTCTTCTCTTTACCTTTGCCAATGGGAGTGGCAGCACCAATAGCCTCTACTGCCCCTCTTTTAATGGGCACACCAGAGGAGGTACCAACAATAAGTTCACATCCTGACTAAGTCTCTGGAAAATCTTGTGCATAACACACCTAACGATCCCAGAAGCATGCCACTCCGCGAACCTTGTCTTGCTGCTTATGGTAGTAGATACAATACCAACAGTAGGGAGGTATAGACGCCTGTTGGATATGGGGGCAGAAAGAATAGTAGGATCAGGAACTCTCCCAATCTTGCCGAAACCAACATGATCAACAAAAGATTTCTGAATTCTTCTCTAGTAGCCAGTAAAACCACTAGAAGCAAAAACTCTCTGAGAGTTGGGTATAACAAATTGAGAACTTCTTCATGACTAGTAAGAGAAGGCCTAGGGCCTCAGGAATGGGTCTAGAGAAGGGAGAGAAGGCACCACATCCTTAAATACTGGTGGGAAATCCTGATCAAAGCTGAATTACTGGAGTACCTGGTGTGCTGAATAGTGGGTATACCTGAGGCCACCTGAGAAGGGCACTAGTAGCCATGAAGGACTAACACAAGCCAAGTAGGCCAAACTGTTTTCATCACCAGGATGCATGTCGAAAATATTTCCTGGAGAGTTAAGAAAAGAAGCCAATACAGAGTGACAAGCAAACCTGGGGTTGAACTCCCAGGGAGAATGCCACTTTAGGTGCCCTGCTTGGTCAAATAATTTAACCAGATTAAGGCCACCACCTTTCAAACTAGCCTAACGAAAGATAATGGGATGGCTATCAGTGGAATAGCCACATAGACCTTTAACTACATCAAGGGATCCCTGGAACTTATCTTTTACATGATGGATTTAAATATGTGAATGCAGCGGAAAATTAAGTTAAAGACAGATCTACTTCATTCGATATTGATAACATGCACAAAGTAAATTTCAGAATTAGAGAACAGGAGAGTGTACCTTGAAGCGGTGAATTTCAAAACCGAAGATTGAAGCACTTAGGAATACTTTTGATCTTCACTCCAATTCCACTAACGCCCAAGAAGTGTGGACTCTCAATTGGTTATAAAGGGATGATTAGAAAGTGACATACACTCACTTCCACCATTACAATGTTGTTTTTTCACACTCAGAAAATTCTGTACGTTTTTGCCTTTTGTATCTAACCAATTATCTAATTGGGCTAGCTACTTGGGCCTTTCCAATTGGGCTTAAGTGTGTGGCTTGGAGTGGGACCAAAAGGGACTAATAAGACACTAGCTCCAATGGGCCTTGGGCTTTTCTGTCAACTCTTGACAAGTCCAAAGTTACCATTAATTATATTTAATACCACTATAAAAATATAGTTGCACTCTAGGCCTTATCTATAAATTATATCTCAAAACTTTATTATACATGTAACCCCTTCATAAAATATTCGTAGTAATACAAAGTCATTAATATAGACTGCCACTTTGTAAATTACTACATCTTAATCCTTGAGTACCCAGTTTAATCCTTTAATGTTATTCATTATATATTTATAAAATCCAATTCCATAAATATATACTTTAGTCTTTCTAAAGTGGTTAGGCCTAACTCTCTGAATAACAAACTCATTAAACTTATCTCAAGGGAATACTTTATATCTCCTTTAAGAGACTATGAATTCCATCTTGATAATACATGTTCCATCAACACTAAATGTGGCTACCCAACATACTGAGGTTTTGACCATAATTATAGATCTCACTCCTGATATATCAAAGCAACCTACACCTTATGATCAGGTCCATTATTCTCTCAGGATTAAGAGTTCATGCAAATACAAGTCGTGAGATTTATTATTCATATGACAGTCTTTAGGAAAATAATAAATCTCACAACGGTCCAGTTCAATATGTCTTAACTCTTAAAACATATTAACACATCAACTAGAAGTCTCCACTTCCATGATCAAGACAAATCATCATGATTGATATGTTATAGTCTTCGCAGATGAAATGCCCAATTTCATCACCGACTACGAACTATAATTTTGAGTTTACAAAGAACCTGTGATTTATATCTTCTGTGACTTTTCACATAAATCACATACTATGCATCTCATGGACTAAATGATAATGTCCTAATATTCATGTCCTAATATTCATGTTACCATTATTTCAGATAATAATAAAACAAATTCCTTAAGCATAATATTAAGTCATACATAATGTCATACACAATGTTAAACTTAATATCATACATAGCATCATACAATAGGATTTAAGGGCACTAATCTTAACATTACAAACTTCAAATTTCTACATTTTGCTAAAGTAATTGAAGAACGGTCCCACACAAATACCTGAAGAATGTCACAGTGGAGGGACGAGGCGATCACATAGCAAGAATCACCTTTAACCTCATCTCCGTGAAGCAGATTCAATTGAGAGTAAACATGGCCCAAGAACATGGGGGCTAGAGGATACTTAGCACCCCGGGCCAATCTAATTGCTAATGGGAAGAAAACGGACTTAACCCCATACCCGAGGTACTAACTGAACAAAAACTTGTTGAGCCAGAGTGCCAAAAACCCAGCTCGCCTAACTACCTTATCTTTCTCTCGTGAAAGATTCAAGACCTACCTACCCATTCTGGCCGGTTTCCCACCAAGAGAAGCAATAAGCCTGCTAAAATGACTGAACAGTTTGTCTTCAACCTTGAGATCCTTGTCAGAAAGGCTGATGTCAAAAGGACTCTCATCTCCAAACACTGGAAGGATGAGGTTATTGACCACATCCTCCAAAGTGATCGTTAATTCACCAACAGAGAAGAAGAATGTATAAAGGGAGGGGCACCAATAGTGTACCAATTGCCTGAGACCCTTAGTGTCTCTGAAACCCTCAAGGTTTCTGAAAATCGCCATGGCTTTCAGAATCCCGATGCGCTCCAGACAGCCCACAAATTCCCCGTCGAAAAGTTCCTTGTCCACCCATATGGGCCAACCAGCGATCTTCCCAAGAACGAAGTCGAAGAAAATAGGAACCACCTCTTGAGATCCCCATCTAGTTTGGAGATCCAAAATCTCTCTTGGGTTTGGGACCTAAGCGGAACTGGCGAAACTCACCTGGCCAGAAAATACCCAAGCGTGAAGGGACAGAGGGGCCTTGATGAGAATGCAAAATGTCATATTTTTCTCCCTTAATGTTTAGTCTTTTATACTTATTTGGTGCCTAAATTACTCATTATTCTTATATTTTTATTTAGAATGCAAATGGAGGCATTAAGTGCAAAACATAGCTAATTGGGCAATTCTGGATAGCTTTGACATAGCTTCGTAATCTGGGCATAACTCTCTCATCCAAGCTCCGATTGAGATGATTCAAAATTCTGTGGAATTCCAAGACAAATCTCTACAACTTTCATTTTTTGAGTTTTGAGATATATTGGTTGAATCAAGGTCGAAATCGGGCTTGAAGTTGCTGCACCTGTACGCTGACGTTCTAGAATGTTCCTTTGCCTGCAATTCGATGCAGATCTGATGTAGTTTATTTTTGGAAGCTTCCAGATCTGATGCAAGAAATTTCCAGTTGAAAAACACCACTTTCCTAGTTATATTAGGACTTTGTTTTATTTTTAATATTTTTCCTTAATTAGTCAGATTTGGATGTTATTATTTAGAATATTTTTAGGAGATTTTGTAGGCTTGGGAAAGGGGGAATTAACATGTAAAAGGGGGAGGAGAAATCAGATTGGACACAGACACTCCTCTCTCTCCCCTCTTCTCTGATTTTCTCCTTCGAGTTTTCATCATGGCCCTGCATGGCTAAAATTTTTATACTTGGTCGAAGGAAACTGAAGTCTCGGAATCAATAAAACTGTGAGATCTAATTTATTATTTTTGTTAAATTTATGCTTTGAATTTCGGATGTTCTTCTGTGCCTATTTTCATGATTGTCTCGTTTAATTACTAGGAGGCCTATTAGTTTATTATTTGTTTCAATCTACTACTAGGTTAGATACCAAATCCGTAATTGTTTGATCTCTCTAATTTGTGAAGCAACCAAAATTTAATGATTTGCTGCGTCAGAAATTATTAGATTTTAGGAAGAACTCTCGACTAAATTAAATGTAACTGCTTGTGTTTGTGTTGTTTAGCTTCATCGATCTCTCTAGTTCTTAAGGCTGCTACTAAATTAAACTTTTAGCGCTTGTCTTGGGTTGTTTAGTAGTTAGGGTTAATTAGATCGCTTGTTTTCTAATTAACTACAACTAAGGAGAGACAGGAAAATAATTCCAACGATGAATATTCAAATTGTGAATTGATATATACTTGTATCGATGATCAGTTTTAAAATTCAATGGTGGATGTTGACTTGGACCAAGGTTTGTTCTCTTGATTAATTTCGATACTTTAATTTGAATTGTTCCTTAGTTGTTGTTGTTGTTGTTGTTTTTTTTTTTTTTTTTTTTTTTTTTTTTTTTTTTTTTTAAATTTTTAATTGTTTTCATTATACTTAAACCCCCCTCCTTGTTCACGTAGCATAAAACTAGGCTAGATACTCTTTGTGGGAACGATACTTACTCGCACTACTACATATATTTTTAGGAGTATAGGTTTTTATTTTTGGTTGCCTGCGATAGCACACCAAGTTTTGGCGTCATTTCCGGGCAGTGATTCTAGTTGATTTTTTGTGCTTCTTGTGAACCTTATTTCATTCTTGAAATTTTCAAAAAAAAAAAAAAAAAACATTAGTTTTTGATAGTTACGGTTATGGCAGAATTTTGATTTCGGTAGAACTAGGCCTTGATAGTATAATTTTTTGACGGTAAACAACGTTCTGAGCAAGACTAGGTAATCCTTTGGATTACTAGCCCTACCCTCTCGAGGCCAGATTCCGCTGTTTTCTAGGGTTTTTAGGAATTTTTGTGTTTTAGCGTAGAATTTTTATTTCTTTCCATTACTCTAGATTTTTCTTGATTTGTTTTTCATGGTTTATTGTTTCCTTGATTTTTTATGACTGTAACTTGATCTTCTAATCAAGGTGTTTGCAGTACGACACCGCGAGGAAATAGAGAGAACTTGCGTAGGTTAAGGAGGAAGGTTAGGAGAAATTCTGAAGAGCACGATCTAGCTCTTGATTCCTTGTTTGCTAGCGATTCTGATTTAGAAGAGGTGGAAATCATGGCTGTAAATCAAACTTTGAAAGAGCTTGCTGCCCCTGATTTGAATCAACAACCTTTATGCATAACATTCCCTACTTTAGATGCTACTACTACTTTTGAATTAAAATCTAGACTAATACATCTTTTGCCCACTTTTCATGGCCTTGCAGGTGAAAATCCTCACAAGCATCTAAAGGAGTTGCATGT